>NC_142948.1:6562525-6617525 GCF_046866305.1 Octopus bimaculoides | reverse complement strand
TCCTCAGTGATGGTGAAGCCGAACAGTTGAGGTAGTCGTGATGGTTTTAATTTGGTGCTATTCATGTTTAAGTGGGGTGGATTGAGGGTCAATAATGTTTACTTGATATGTGCAGAGATTGTTGTGTGTATGAGTGAGACGGAGACAAAACTGGCATGATAATATTGGAGGATATCACTGGAACAAAGCTTCGAAAATGGATTGGGAATTTTGAAAGATTGCTTTGGCCCAATGAAAGAACGTCTGCCGTGTTTATAGAAGATGTGGGTTCGAGCTGCACGGGTAACCTTCGACTTTTGTTTTATCCAAAGGGGACTTTTAACCCAATATTTTTATGCTATTATTTATTGCTTAACTTCGAGTTCCACAGTTAAATATGAATTATATATTATGTCATAAAACAAACAAATGCATTTAATGGTATATCTACAAATGTTCCATTGCGGGATTTGTGACGACCCACCATATCTAGCCATCATAAGTGGCGTGCTCCACATTGATAGATTGATCTTCTTCAATCTATTCAATAGATCCCCATCATATCAATATGTATGTGTATATGTATGTATGTGTATATGTATGTATGTGTATATGTATGTATGTATGTATGCATGTATGCATGTATGCATGCATGCATGTATGTATGTATGTATGCATGTATGTATACACACATACACATATGCAGTCGCATACATCAATAAAGTGAGCACAAGTTTTCTAATGAGGATGCATTTATTGCCTACATTCCACCTCCCAATTTGTGTCCGTGTGTCTATGTTAGAAACCATAACCGTCGTTGTGTTGGTTGATGACGATGATGATGATGATGACGACGACGACGAGGATAACGACGACGACGACAATGACGAGGAGGAGAATGACGACGTCCAAGATGATGTTCTCGTTGGTAATGTGTTTCTTTCTTTAGAAACCAATGAAAAGATGTTTACAGTTTAGTTAGGTATTAAGGAGTTGATTTCATGTGCAGAAAGAAGTGAAACGGAAGAAGAAAGGGGACAAAGGCAAAGGAGGAATAATGAAGAAAGAAAAGAAAATAGAAAGGAAGGAAAAAAAATACTTCTAACAGGATAATGAGAGCGAGTGGGTAGGAGAAATGAACAAGAAATAATAACAAGATTATATGTACATTCTTTCGAATGACAACAATATGGCTGAGGGGAAATATTTCAGAGTATGAAGAAATGGTTTCCCCGCCCCCGGTTTGTATTGTGTATATTAGCTCAAAATTTCAGTCCGCTGATCTTATTAGAGTTATCTTACTTAGGTGTTGTTTTTAGATTTTAAACAGACATTGCGGGAGCTTTGTCAACTGATTTCTTGAATATTATCAGTTGATCGTAGTTTTTCAACTCGCTATAATTCCATTTGAAACTGTACCGATAATCGGTAACCGATGGAATGACAGTCTGATATCATACGAAGTGCGTTCAGAAAGTATCTGACTTTACTTTTGCCCCTCCAAAACTAATGCATGTATGTATGTATGTATGTATGTATGTATGTATGTATGTATGTATGTATGTATGTATGTATGCATATATGTATGTATGTATGCATGGATGTATGTATATATTTGTGTGTGTGTATGCAATCATATAAACATACATGTATACACATATATGTATATATAGTACTTTACACACACACACACACATATATATATACATAAATACATATATAAATATATACATATATATATATGTACATATATATATAACTATATATGCATGTATATGTATACATATATATATATAATATATATATATATATATATATATATATATATATATATATATATATATATATATATATATATATATATATATATATGCATATACGTGTATACATATACATACATACGTACATACATATATACATATACAGTATGTGTGTGCGTGCGTGTGTGTGTGTGTGTGTGTGTGTGTGGTATGTATATATAATATATATATTATTTTATGTAATTGGTTTTTCTCCCGCTAATAATTTGAAACCAGCAATTCACACCAAATGGCCACCCAGCCCGTTGAAACCATTGATAAATTGGATTTCGAGTTGCTGGAACACTCCGCATATAGTTCAGATCTCGCCTCTTCTGATTGTCACCTTTTGGACCGCTCAAACAGCTTTTAAAAGTCATCGCTTTGCAAGAGACGAAGAAGCTTAGGAAACAGTGAATAAATGGCTGCGCATCCAGCCGAAAATCATCTTCACTGAAGGGATAGGCAAGCTTGTGGACTGCTGGAAGAAGTGGACCGCTGGAAGGATATAATGTCGGAAAACGGTGTAATTGTTCAATCTCGGCTTTTATTTTAATAAATTGCAGAAGCAAGAACGCGTTTAATTTTGACTAACCCTCGTATACACGCACATGCGCGCGCACGCACACACACACACACATGCTGCATTTTCCTTTTTTGAGGTTATGAAAAAAAATTCTCTCAAGCTGTTACTTGGAGTTCCACATCACTGATCATCAGATAGCCATGAGTTTTCCTTGTAAACAATATGATGATTTATAAGTGCTTATAAACGGTGCAGTGATAATTATTTGCTAACTCATCAAATAAACAGTTAAAGATGATTGGACAGGGAGTTATTATTTATCAGAATAACAGAAATTTGTAGAATGAAAACGATTGACCATTGACGAAAAAATTTAAACATTAAAAAACGAGTCAAAATCGAATTAAAAATTAAAAAGCATAAATCGTTCCTACATAGAAATAGGCATAATAATAGCAACGAAGAGGAAAACTGTTTTAGAAATCAAGTGTTAAAAAATATGGCATAAAGCACTGCTTCTCAAACAGAGGTGTACCGGCAGTTTCCGCTCCCCAACCCCGCCCAGTGTGCCAGGGACCGGTAATATGTCTTAGTAATATTAATTTATACCAGAAACAATATACATAATGACTATGATAAAAGTTGACAATTTTTTTTATCTTACATTCATTTTGCAAACAAATAATACAATATTACATACGCATTTTATAAGCATTTTATAATGTTTTTTTCTTTTCTGGAAACTGGCTGCGTTCCGGCAGCTGATGGCTCGCGGACCGGCAGCGGTCCGCGGACCACCACTTTGAGTAGCACTTGCATAAAGAATAAAAATTGAGACAAGGGCGAATGAGTGTGTCGAAAAACAAGTAAAGAATAAATACATAAGTGTATTTTACATATGAAGTGGGGGTTCATAGCAAGAAGGGGAAGAAAGAGAAAAAAAAAGAAGAGAAAAAGAAAGAGATAAAGAGAGAAAAGACTAGAAAAAGCAAAAAGGAAACGAAAAGATGGGAGCTAAGTTAAAGATACTAAAAGTTACAAATGTCAATTTGTATCAAATATAAACAAACAACAAAACCAGTACTTTAGAGATGTAGCAATGATTAGAAAGCGTGTATCAGATAGAGAAATTAGAGATTTAAATGTATTATAAACTGGAAGGTGCGGATGTAGCATAAAAAAAAAAGAAAAGAAACCGAGCGTAGAGACACAGAAAAATGCAGATCAAATTATATGGTCGAAATCAAGTTTCAAAATATGCAAGTATATGGAAAGAATTATATGCGGATGTCTGGAAAAAAACAAACAATTGAATTAATTCAAGGTTGAAGTGATACATTCATTTATTAAAAAGTTATAAAATAGAATAACAGAATGTGATAAATATGTGCTCGCATGTGTGTATGTATATATATATCTTTCTATACGTACATACAACTTCGGATACTCTTGGATTTGCTGAATACCAAACATCAATGAACTCCCCTTTATCGATGCAACCTTCGTTGACTGAATGGATTGTCTTATCTGTTGATTTGTGTCATAATGTCTAGACATCATAAATGGCATGCTTCAGTTCGATCAAACCTCCGTTTGATCTATTCCCTAAATTCTCATTGAGTCAATACACACACACGCGCGCATGCATGTGTGTGTGCACGCGCACGTGTGTGTATATGCGTGCGCGCGTGTGTGTTTGAGTGGTTTTGGTAGACCGCAGCTGAAAGAAGCCCGATTGTTCAACATTTTTCAATCTACGAAGAAACAGCTAAATTAGCCGTTTATAAAGATACTACATAGGTTAACCACACACACACACACACAAATATAAATAAATATATATATATTATGCATGTATGTGTGTAGAGAGAGAAAGAGGTATGTCTGTCCCCATCGCTTGACAACCAGGGTTGGTTTGTTTACATCCCCTTAAACAGCGGTTCGGCAAAAAGAAACGATAGAATTGAGTACCAGACTTTAAAATATTAGTACTGGAGTCGATTTGTTCGACTAAACTCTTCAAGGTGATGCCACAGCATGGACACAGTCCAATAATAGACAAGGGAAAAATTAAAAAAAAGACACACACACAGAAGAAAATACGTTGGCGTTGTGAGCTAGAAATAGCAGAATTATCATTGCGTCACCATGTCAGTAAATAAGATAAGAAGGCTTTAGTTCAGTTTTTCCCCCCAGTATCTGTTAATTTCACTGACAAATGAGACACCTTCTTTCCTTACATATATTAAGAGCAATTGATATTACGCAATGACATTGACAATTTTATATACCTTTCAGTTGAACTTCCTTATTCGGGATATATAAGAGCAATTAGAACGAGGGAAATATAGTAGAAAAGTTCTTATTGTAGCGCGAGAAAGCAAAAATGAAGTGTGAGGAGAAAACGGTCTTGAAACACACCAGTTGACCAACATACAGTCAGCTAGTCAAGGCGATCATCTGTGTCTTTTATTTCCCTGTGACTTTCATAGTCTTGTTCTCTTTTAAGTAGGCTCTCGGTAGCTTTTGTTTTAAACATGTTTAATTGGTTAAAATAGAACATTAAATTAAACAATTGAAAATCGTGCTTGTATGACATGGTTATGTATTAGCATGATACCATCGGTTCATAATATATTTTTGCAAAAAGGGGCGAAATTTATAGTCATTTACTCTTTTTTTAAGCCAGAAATTTCTGCCCCCTGTTGTTAGGCAACATGGCAATATGTGCGTGGCTGTCGAAAGCAATGATTCGCTTACCAATACAAGTAGAGCAGCGATTACTACTACTACTACTACTACTACTACTACTATTACTACTACTACTACTACTACTACTACTACGACGACGACGACGACGACGACGACGACGACGACGACGACGACGACGACGACGACTACTACTACTACTACTACTACTACTACTACTACTACTACTACTACTACTACTACTATACACACAATTTATATTTACATATGTCTATTGTGTGTATGTGCGCGCGCGTATGCGTGTGTGTGTGTGTGTGTGTGTGTGTGTGTGTGTGTGTAGTGAAGGAAAATAGGGATTGCAGAAATTGTGAATACCCCAGTTATCACTCCTTGCGACGAACCTAGCAAGCAGAATGACCATGGAAGAGTATTGTAATCCATGTAGATTAGATAATGTCAGGTGACTATTATAAATTGTAAATCCGAAGTTATTCTCAATTGATAGGTTGGTGCATTAATTACAGAGTATAACAGTAATCAGTCAAAGAATGAAGATCTATATTCTTCTATAACATTATTTGCTGACGTATGTTTGAGAAAAAGCTTGCGTAACCGTATCCATATTATTCAATCGTTTGTACACACAATTGATCAAGTAAATAATCAATTAATCGATTAATTAATGGAACAGTCATTCCACAAATTTTCCTCATCGGAGCTCAAAAGTTGTTCTGTTAGATTTTTCAAAGACTGCGTTACTGATACACTTCACACGGTAAGTTTTTAAAAAATTTGATTTTAAAATTTAAAGAAAAATATAGAAAACCGTTATTTACTTTGTTTTACTTATCACATTAGTGTATAACAAAATTATGAATAACATGTCTTGCAAGACGCTTGACTTTTGTTATGGAGTCAAAGGCCTTAAATTATATTATTAAAAATCTGTGATGAACTTTGATACTTCCTTCTGATACAGCTGAGAACAACTGCTATATCATCTTTATAAAAAGGGGACATTGGATAATGTGGTCCAAGTTACACTCTGAAAACAAAACAAAAAAACAGGATGGTCTCGGTTAGAATGCCTTTTATCATATCTCTACCCTAAAACCTAACAACTTACTTTTTTAATGATATTTGCCTTAGTGTGTTGTTCGAGAAATTAAATGTTGGGTATATCCTACTTACAGGTATTTTTCTTTGCACGAATGGTGTATTTTGAAATGATATTACCCAACGTTTCGTTCTCATTTTAAAAAGATAATACTATTATGACTTCCAGGAGATGAACGTCAAAAAGATAATTTAGCCTCGATAAACAATTCTCTGAAAAATTAAAATGAATGTGTGTTGTAACACATTTTCATTATCTTATGTAGTAAATGGATGATCTGTCACATAATTTCTAATTGAAAGGGGTCACAATCGCACGGAAGAGCCGAAAATGTTTTAGGAAAAGATGCTTCCCGATTCATATCAATCAGCAACCGCGTTTTACTTTCATTGATGTCGTCAATGGTATGAGTTAGAGTAGAATAGATAGCTCCCAAACGTTGGATAAATAACGGATATACGAGAAAACTAATGATGGTCTGTGTCGGCATAAGGAATGAAGAATCTTCGACTGAGAATGAGGACTATAGTGTTGTATTGACAAGCTAGGAAAATAGTTCTCACAAGTTGATTTAATTCTTTGGAACCACTACTGGTAGTCAATGAAGAAGAAAAATGCTTCAAAATAATGTAGAAAGATATTGTTTATGGTTTATTTCCTTCCTTTTAGAGACAAATCTAGGATGTCAAAAAAATTTGACTGTTAATTAACAGGCGCATAACATTGATTGATGGGGATTTGACGCACACTTTTTATATCTTAGAGCTGTTATTGCTAATGCAGCTGTTGTTGTTGTTGTTGTTGTTAAGGTGCCCTAATAATCTTTGATGTTTAAGGTAAGAGGATCAAATTAATTTTCTGCTTTTCCATTAGCTCCCTATATTTGAATCACTGAGAGCACCATATACTTCGAACTTCATACCATCACTATCACTTCCAACGACCTTACTACCTTTCTGTGTCAGCGCGACCTATGCTGAATGAAATAGTTATTTAAATATGATATCCGATCGATATATACATTTGTAGACGAAATTAAGTGAGGCAAAATAGCAAATATAATAAACAGAATAGAAATCCCAAGATTAGGAATCCGTGAAATATGCGAACTGGATGCAGTGATTATTAATGAAAAAGAAAACAAAAAGAGTCAAAATAAAAAGCGGGTAATGGGCTGAAAGAGGTAATGGGTTGAATTCTATTGTCTCATAATCTATTTGAATTTATACTCTTTTTGAAGGAAATCTGCACTAAAAATTTCTCAAATTGTGTGAAGAACAATTGGGTTCTACCTGATAATCCCTTATAGAATTTCTATAAGGTCGAGGGAGGCATGTGTGGAAAGGAAGCGAGTAGAATGAAAAGAAAGCTGTATTAGTTTAAGACAACAATGACATTTAATATTGGATGATAAATAAAAAATTTTTAAATGTTAAAAAGTTGTTTTTATTTATTTATCTTATTTACTCTTTTAAATTTCTTTTGTTTTCCTTTCTTCATATTAGGTATTTAATGGAAAGAATGAGACAGTGGAATTTCAAAATTAGTCATTATTAAATTTAAGAAAAAAAAATTTTTTTGATTTTTTTAATCAATCCTTTTAATAATAAAAAAAAGAAGCTCTTTGTTGCAGCTAGACTTAATTAGTTGGTTAACAAAAATGTTAAATATGAAGAGTCATACGAGAGATAACCGAAACTGATGTAATATGTAATTGTTGTTGTTGTAATTATTAAATTTGCCGTTAATTTTAATTTATTCTATTTCATTTGGTTCCGTAGGAAAAAAAAATAACATCAATGAAACTATTTTACGTCATAAAAGAACACCTAACAAACAAATTATTAACATATTAACATTTTGAAATATTTTCAAAGAAAGGGAAATAGGATTTTGTAACGTTCGTGCATATTCATAAGATATTAACGGCAGAGGCCAGCATTTGTTTTACGGCGGTCGCCACATGAATTTTTAATATCATAAATGCTGGTTGGAGCCATACATAATCTTTTGGTTAGCCAAGTACACGACACAGACTGGATTTTCGGCTGACACCATTTCATTTTTCTTATGTAATACAAATGCCTTTGAGAACGGCATAAATATCACGACTTCAAATTCTCTGAAATCCCCACCTCTAAAATTAGTTGTCTTCGATGCAACCAAAAGTAGTTTCCTTAATAGTTAGAGCGAGCAGAGTCTGCGATCCCTGGATAAAGCCATCTGACTTTTCTTATGTTAGTGTTGAGACCCCCTTCGGTCATGACTGACCATGGGATTGCACCTAGAAAGTTACCCTCCCAGGCACAAGTCTGGGCAAGGTTGTTTATGGAAGACCAGCAGTCGCCCATGCATACCAGCCTCCCCTCTCCACGCCACCGATGTTATCCAAGGGAAAGGCTTATGTTAGTAATACTTTTGTTAAAAGTCTGAATAATAATCCTATCTTCGATTTTCCGCTCCGATAAATATGAGGTCTATTATCTGTGAAAGAAAAATATATTTAAATACTTTAGCGATTGTTGTTGCTTTTGTGAAAGACGTGGTCAAATTTGACAGTCCTACTGTTGAAGGCTTTCCAGCTGTGACTAAATTTGTATTTTGTAAACATACTGTACGTACGACTAACTTATCCAATGCGTGATTTGAGGAAGATTTGCCTCTTATTTCTAGTAGGTCAAGTGACTGCATAAAGACGATCTTTCATTGACTCCGTACCACTAGAAGTTAAACGAGATGGTTAAAATAATAATAGGTCAGTTGTTCTTGCTTAGCTGCAGGTTAGCTCCGATCAAGTAGGCCTATTATTAAAGGCGTACCAACTGTGAACAACCTGTCATTTTTTCCCAGGCATAGTGCATCCTAAGTAATGCATCCTTTATTTTTTAGATTAGTATTGTCGCTGACAATTTGTTCCAGGTTAGCACTAATTCCCTGTGGGCTCAAGGCTGAATATTAAAAAAAAAAAATTGAAGGTATCCAAATGAAAGTTGTGTTGTAATTTCTATAAATGTCTGAGCTAACACAAAAAAATAAAAACCAAATGCTCAATTTTAAGAAATTTCATTACATTTTGAAAATGGAACTTATGCACAAATAAATGACATGTGTACAGTGTCAAAATTTTGCATGGCAAAAAATCACAAAAATGAAAAAATGACACAAAAATTCTATTTTCAGAAAAAAATGTTTTTTTTTTCATCTAAGGAAAGAAAAAGGGTTAAAGTATAGATTTTATTAAAATTCTGGTGATTCTTTTTGTAACTTTAGGAAAAAACTTTTTAACTTTTGTCGATGTTGTTAGGGAATTTACCCCTAAAATCCGGTAAAATTTGCAAACATTTTACGGTGTTTTTCACGAATGTAGTAATTCTGTTACAAAAAATGGACACAGGGTAACATTCAAAAACAATTTGATTTTGAAAATTCAAGACATATACTTAACTAAATATTAGATTCCAAAATGTTACCTTTTGCCTTTTTTTCTCAAAAAATTGGTCGACATTTGACACACTTTTCTCCAATTTTTACCCATCTTATAATTTTCATCAAATTTTGATTAATGTTTCTGACGTATTCGTGTGTTCGCGCGCGCGTGTTTGTACATACACACAGTGTTAGATATATATTTATATATACATATGCATAACATATAATACACCAAGAAACATCCACTTCCTGGTAACCTCCCATACGAACCTAGTATTTTGGGCTCGCGTATCTCAGCAAAGACCTGGAAGAGAAACAATTTATATACCACAAAAATGTTACGCATATGTATGTTTTCCGTGAATTAGAAAAAGATGACAACATTAACGTGAAATGTAGCCTCCCTTGGTCTCGTGACCGTTAAATTACATCACATTTTGAAGGCTGTTCAGCGAAGCCCTTAAAATCTCAAAATGCAACCGCAAGTGTCGATTGTGTTACCTTTCTGTGGGGTACATAACACATGTAATCATCAGCTCTTCAAAAATGTCGTCGAATTACTACTACAGCCCGCTGTGACATGATGTTGTTGCTAAAACAATATACAATACTATCTGTATAAAAGACTGCTCAGAGATAAATATAACCAACACCTCTTCAATGGAATACATACATACATATCTACACAGAGAATGCTGGTGGAGCATTGCAACCAGAACTTCTACCAAGTGCAAACGATATTATTTGAGACTGAAAAGAAAAAATCACGTATAGTCATAGAGTGTAGACATCCTGCAGATGTACAAACCTCTTTCAAAATCATCAAGAAAGTCAGTATCTGTGGACAACTGATTCGAAACCTGAAACGCCTCTACCCTTACTATAAATTTGCTTTCATAACAATAACCACTGGTATATTTGGTAGGTAATGTTAGTAAATGTCTAAGCCACCATCTGGAGAAGCTAGAATCTTCATGCAAAGAAAGAGACTGGCTAACACAAAATTTACAAACACAGTTTTCAAGGGGAACAGTAAGAAAATGCAAGATTTGCTTAAAGTTTGGTATGTAACAGTTATCGTTGTTATCATCCACACTCCAATGATGGAGCTTTTGTTTCTTTGTTAGAAATCAGCTCCCTTCTCCTAGAAAGAATATTAATAAATAGAAAGAAAAAAAGACAAATACATTTCTATAAAATTATCAATAATTATAATAAATAACTGTCTTCCTGTATTTGTGTATGTATATGTGCACACACACACACACACACACACACACACACACACACACACACACACACAAACACAATACAACACACACAAACACGCTTTTGTAGCGCCTGATCTGTGTACAAAATGCCACCAAGTTTTCGTTTTTGCAGTAAAATTCTCTATAAGAATGCTGTTTTTTTTTTTGTTTTTCATTTTTACATTTAGCCATATGTGTAAGTGTGTTATTTTGTCGACAACATTTCCACTTGGTATCTTAAAATTCTTTTAAAGTTTAGTTATTACTCTAAAAGAAACGGGGAAACTTTCGGATCTTTTTGGTTTGACGGGCAACATTTTTCATTTATGTTTTATGTAGTGTTTTTGGTACCGAAAGACTTTCAAACTTCGTATACTTGTATATTTTCTGTTATAGAACAGATAAAAAATTTTGTATTCGAAGTTATTTCATGTAAAAAGTTGTCAAAATACAAAGATCTGGAAATGGAGGTAACTCGAATGTGGAAAGACAATAATGATAATAATGATAATAATAATAATAATAATAATAACAACAACGACGACGACGATGACGACGACGATGACGATGACGATGATGATGATGATTAAGGCGCAAAGTCAGCAAATTTGATAGGTGGGGGTTAGTCGATACCATCGATCCTAGTACTTGACTGGTACTTTGTCCTAACGATTCTGCCAATCCACCACCCTTAAATTGATTTCAATATTAGCACAAAACCTAAAATTTTGTGGGAGACTTAAGTTGAATACACTGGACGCAGTACTCGACTGGTACTTTACTTTACTGACCCTGAAAGGATGAGAGGTGAAGTTGGTATCGGTGGAATTTGGAGTCAGAACATAAAGAACCGGAAGTAGCAGTGAAGCGCTGTGGTCAGTGATATCAGCTAACCTTGTATGTACATCAGAAACCATTAATAATATTTTATTAAATAATGCTATAACAAAGACATTCCAGCACTGACCATCTTGTCTTTTTCCCAAGTATATCTCACTTTCTAAGATTTCAGAGACATTTGACTGCTATTTCTGGCATATAAAGCGACCACGTAAAGGCTCCCTTTTAACTCGTGAAACTAGTGTGTTTGTGTAGTATGGCAACAAGAAACGTGTCATTAGAAAAGGATGCAGCAACGGACATTCCACAATATTCCGCCTGACTCATCGACTACTTGCTTCCATCTTCCATTACAATGTTGTCACCGAAATAATATCTAAGATTCGCATATCTACCATTTGCATACCCGCCCGCATCCATACATAAAAACGCACGCCTCATTGACACACATATACACATACACTTGTATACACACATGCACACATACACACATAAGCATATGCACTATCATAGGGTAAACAAAGACATTTCACAATACATCAACACAAACACACATTATACACCCCCCTACACACACAACACACACACACACACACACACGTACACATACCACCGCCGCCGTGAATGCATGCTATATGTAATGTATGCCTGTTTATGTTTGTGCATATGCACAGAAAGTATGTATTTGTGTGTGTGTGTGTGTGTGTGTGTGTGTGTGTGTGCGTGCGTGCGCACACACTCACGCATACATACATACATACATACATGCATACATGCATACATGCATACATAACTACAAAAAATAAAAACAACTCATGCGCATACTCTCTTAGTTCTAATGCCTATAGATATAGACAAACGTACGAATACATGAGAACACATATATCCGCGTTTGCATACATAGATGCAAAACCTAAATACACGCAATCACACACTCATAGACACTTGTTATAGCCTCACACATGTGTGCACACACGTGCCTACGTACACACATGCACACAGGCGCACATGTGCACACTCACATAAACGATGTATTCTAACACACTCCCAAACATACGCATGCCAAAAACTGTATACAAATACGAAAAAAATTAAATGCTGATACACTCCCATTTACATATGCACACACATTTCTGCTTCGATGCACATGAATACAAGAGCTACATAGTCATAGACAATCACATATTTTACGTACACAAAGCATACAAGCATGCATACGCAACACACACACATATAGGTACAGATATCCTTGTAAGTTCCACAGTCAACCATGCGTCTTCACTACACATTTTATTGATACATAAAACCCATACACACTAGGTGAATACAACACACGTGTAAATATGAATAAATAAACCCATACCTATTATTATGTGCATACATGTGCACTTCATACGCATACAGATGCAGCTACAACCACACACATTTGCACCACACACGTTAGACACAACTATAAATAAATATACATCTCAATGGATTTCTATCGGTTTCGACGATGAATATTCCAAATTTTCGATGACTGGAATTGACTACTGATTGAAATAGATGGCAAGTGGTTGAATATTCCGCAGACAGCTGTATCCTTAACGTAATTCTCAGAAAAAAAAATCAGCGTAACACTGTGCGTAACTAGGATGGACGTTTGAAGTACAAGTATGAACCACTTAATGGGCTTCTAAACGGTTTCCATGTATCCAATTTCACTTATGAGAACATGGTAACACACTTGCTCAAGATGCCATGCATTGGGATCGAATCTGGAACCTCATGATAGCGATGCGATTTTCTGAACCATTTTTGCCATGCCTATATTTACACTGCGCATATCTACGTTCGCTCTATACACAGGTGGACCACCTATAAATGTATTTGCTTCACATATAGACACGACTGCAAAATATACATTACACAGTAAAGCAAAATACATATACAGCACGCACATAGAGACACAACCCCAGGAGAAACCTCTGCGCAGTAGCAAAACCTCCAGAGACACAGTAGTCAAGTTTTATTCAGATCATACCTTACAGTCTTAAAGGAAAGGTACATTGCACAATGTAGTCCTAGATATTTAAAAATGTACGATGTTCGTGGTTAGAATGCTTTGACCATAGATCAGATCGATGAAAGTTGATATGGAACTCATTCACAACATCATCATCATTCGCGGGAAGGCACACGTGTAGAGGTTACAAACCACACATACATTCACATGCAGGTGGTACACCAGCATGACATTTGCCATGACAGCTAAAACAAGCTAAAAGACTAAAAACGTAATTTCTTCATATACACTAGAAAACTACTTATGCACACACACACAAACATACACACACACACACACACACACACACACACACACACACACACACACACACACATAATAGGAAGCAGATAATCTATGAGTGAGCACATGTTTTCAAGTAAGGTTGTTAAAATTTGTCGACAAAAATAGAAACACTAAATAATCTGCCTGAAGAAGAAATTATTATTCATTCTAGTAAGGTACTTTGCTAGCAATTTTGTGTTAACAAAATTCCCCAATATGATATGCAAGTGATTTGCAAAGAATATTTAGGACTAATTAACTCCTTTGCTATGCTGTCTAGTAATGCACCCTCGAATTTGGTGGTTTAAAAGGCATTCAGGGGACAGATCATGCACTAGTGGTGTATCAGCGATTTATCATATCTCTTGAAATTACAGAGATATCAGATGGATGAGAGACATTAACATGCTCCGATATTTGTTGAATAACTCGAATTTCGAAATAAAATAGAAGGAAAACATTCCCATGGCAATGAATTTATAATACAGGAAGTTAAATGCCAAATACCGAAATTTTCAAGATACTTGTTCTTCATTAAACACTGAGAAACTAGTTTGTTTAATTTGCATAGAAAAAATTACTGTGAAGGTGACGAATATCAGGCAACAAACATTTCGTGACCCGCAAGCAAGAAACGTTTTAATAGAACGACAGAAGGTTAGTTTCCTAAAACTGATATCACCTTTTGCTAGGGAGAGCCGTGGAAAGAAAGAAATATTCATGTCAACTACAAGGTCTTAAACGTGCTGCAAAACTAATGAAACTTTGCACCAAAGGAGAGTTTATCACAGAATATTTATTGGCAGCGATGGATATTATCTGTCTTTGCTTGAAAAGAAATGTTTATTTGTAGTTAACCTGTCTATGAGGACTATCATACAATGAATTTTTAAAAATGTGAGATGCTAAAATTTGTTCGTGGGTTACTTGTATAGAACTGCCGTTTTTTTCTTTTTCAAATGCGCGTTTGATGAGAGTGCAGAGTTGAGAGACATTATTGCTCAACTTGTAAGATTTGTACTGGGATTGACCTTATAGTTTCAAACATTTGAAGAGTTTATTCAATTAATTCCTATGAATGATACGATTACTGAAAGAGATATTTGTAAATTTTGTTGAACATGATAACAGAAATACAATTTGATGTACAGAATCTAAATCATATGAGTACAATAGTGGAACAGAAGAAAACCATCGACGCATGGCTACAAGAACGAACGAAAAGTCTTCAGATCACACAGGAACAGGTTTAAATAAGTCACGTTTATCAATCAACGGGCATTATGTAACAAAGTTTTGAAATTAAGGAATATTATGCATTTTATGGTGAAGGTACCGAATCTGATCCAATCTCGGTAGTTTCAGCAAGTTTTGCTGGTCATTGAGCTGCAAAATGGGGATTCGGCTTATTTTTGCAATGTATGCTAGCTTTGTTGAGTACTTGTGTAACATGTGCGGTCCGGGTACATTGCAGTTATGTGGATACTTTGCATTTTTGTGATCCTGGCTGACTTGCAACTTTGTATTCCTTGTGAACATTACATCTCATTTAAATAACTGAATTAACAACCTCAAGAAAAATTATCCGGTACACGAGTTGCATGGCCATAATGTGGTATTTAAGGAAAGCTGCATTTTGAGAGGAATACCAGCTTCAAAAGAAAAAAAAAACATCTCCAAGAAGTAGACTTGGTATCAGAAAATTATCAAGTGAAATTGACTGAGGTGCAATGTAACAACATATTGATATCAAAGTTTCATTCTGAAGATGTGTTAGTGCTTAACTGCTATAGAAAATTTAATAATCTAAATGGGAAGTATTCTAAATTAGATATTCATGCAAAAATATTTCATTATTGTTTGGCAGTAGTTATTAGTATGAGTAATTATTTTTATAGACGAAGCACTCTATAATAACAAAACTCATTGATACCCACGTGGATGATGTCTTGCTACTGGCATCAGCAAGTCTGACACCCAGCACTGAGAAGCTACCAAGCAAAGAAAATCATCAAGTTACATACTGATTAATCGATTGTTTGCACTAAAATTAATTTTCACTTTTATTATACTTAATTTACAATACTTTATGTTCATACCTTTTATGCTTTAAAGATTCTTTGTGTCTTTTTAATAGATTCGAAAAATTCTATAACTGAAATAAATTGCAACTAAATTGAGTTCTTTTATTACTAATTAACATCTTTCGCTACACAAAAATGGTTTCCTACAATGCATCATTCATTGATTTGATGAAAAATATAGATAGATGCATTTAAAAGGGTAATTCACATATTTCCATTTTTTTGCGGCATTCGGCCTACAGGTGTGAACAGTTGCCACCTCTACAGTAAAAATACATACAAAAGTATGTACATATTCAAATACATGCACACATTCCAACTTCCCCTCAATAAAGCAATCGTTATTATGCTATTTTTCTTTATATACGTATATATGTTTACACACACACACACACACACACACATATATATGCATACATACAGGTATGCATGCATATTCAGACGTTTAGATTACAACAAGAATGGCACTGAAACAGACTTCACACAAACTATTGCAAATGAAAACAAATATGTAGGCATTCCTTCAAACCCATGCACACTCAAGTATATAAAAGAGCAACAAAACATACATGTATATACACACACATATACACTCGGACGTATAAATATGCACATACACAAACGTGCGTGCACATGTACGTACACAAGTATACAATATGATGTAGTCTATTTAGGATAATACATCGTTACATCGAGTTTTATTCCCAGTTAAAATCTAAGCAATTTTTGGACGCTAAATAAAATTGCTCTCTAGAAAAATGACATATATAAATATATCCAAAAGCTTCCAGTATGACATGCAATGTTAAAAATACTTCAAGGGGCATAGCTCAATGCATATAAATATTAGTTCGGGGAGTAGATAGAAAGTAAGTAAAGTAATAAAAGTACAAAGATTTATTAAGCAAAAAGTAGAATGGAAAATCGTACACACATATACATATACAACTACAATTACAGACACAAATGTACACATTATTGCATGCACAAACACATACACAACACACAAACATACAAATACAAACACAGGCACACACAAACACACACACACACACACAATATGAAATAAAATTCAAAACCAATTCATGTTACCGAATGGCTTCATGTTGAAGAATCTTCCAAGTGTGGAAAGATAAATCAACAATCATCAGATATGGCTGAATAGAAGAATTTGGCATGGGTTCTTCATTACCTGAGGCCTGAAACCATCACATTTTGTTTGTGGCTCTCGGAGATGTTTATTTTTAAAAAACGTAACGAAACCCATGGGTGAAAAATGCAGTGAAAATTCAGTACAAAAAATAACTAATTCTTAAGTCCAGACTTAAGTCGCTCACATCGGTCAGCTTTAGCTCTTGACCTGCACCTAAGCATTCAAGTGGTAATTGTCCACCTTAGTACTTTGTATAAGTGATTCTGGGACGAAGAGGATGTAGGGGTGAGGTGAAGTGAGGGAGAAGTACGAGAGGTAGAGGAGCGGATTTTAGCGGTTATATGTGCTCGTGTATATGTTTGAGTGCGTATGTGCTAGATGTGAGGGAAATAAATTCTATTAAAATAGGAAGAACCAGCCTTTACTGTTAGGATGGAACCAAACAATTGAAAAAGATATATTTCCATTCGCGTGGACCAGGGGAAAATATCTCCCTTTTAAACTTCAGATAAGCCTCTGAGTGGTGGAAATTCTTTAATATAATCCTGTTCTCTACGAAGTCTGCACTCCTACAGCTGTTGAGGTAAACTCTGCATTTTCAAGTAATCTTCATTTCCTGGGGGTTTTTTTTCTGACTTATGAAAAGTTATTGGACACACACACACACACACCACCACCACCACCACACCACACCACACCACACATCACCACACCACACATCAACACCACACCACACACACATCATTTTGTGTTTTATCTTTTCCTTGTTTCAGTCATTGGACCACAGCTGTGCTGGAGCACCGCTTTGAAGCATTTAGTTGAACAAATCGAGCCCAGTACTTCTTTTAGAGCCTGGTACTAATTATTTCCTCGCCGTTTGCCGGACCGCTAGTTTACGGGATAAACTTACATACATGTAGACTTATACATATATTAATTCATATATGTATATACGCACACATACACGCACGCACGCATGTATGTATGTATGTATGTATGTATGTATGCATGTATGTATGTATGTGTATGTATGTATGTATGTATGTATGTATGTATGTACGTATGTATGTACGTATGTATGTATGTATGTATGTATGTATGCATGTATGCATGTATGTACTGGGCACACGTGCTTATTTTTGTGTGTGCGTAAGCGCTCATGTGTGTGCATGTGAGTATATAAAAAAAGCATCAGAGCCAGATTAGGGACAACTGATGCCTTAAGCACCACCTGACAATGATGTTCCTCTCCCCTTCAACTGACAAGACACATTCAAAGTGTTGAATGTGAATAATACATTCCATTTCAGTTTTAATCGAGACCAGACCAAATCCCAACCTCCTCCTTCATCATCTTCTTCTTCTTCTTCTTCTTCTTCTTCTTCTTCTTCTTCTTCTTCTTCTTCTTCTTATTATTATTATTATTATTATTATTATTATTATTATTATTAGCAGTAAGCAGCATAAGCCTACTTATAACTGGGACAACAGAAAGGATACAAATTTTCAATATATTTTTATCCATTAAAAAGGAAAACTTAATTTAGCAATGGCACCTGTGTAGATGCCGTACTTGATGCCCTAAGCACGTGCTTATATTGTTTACTGTTTAATCCAGGCCTAATAAACATACGCAACCATACAATGGCATACAATACTCACTCACACACACCTTTCTCTCTCCTCTTCTTTCTCTCTCTCTCTCTCTCTCTCTCTCTCTCCCTCTCTCTGCATACATACATACATACATACATACATACATACATTGTGTGTGTGTGTGTGTGTGTGTGTGTGTGTGTGTGTGTGTAAGTGCACTTCGCAACTACGTGGTTCCAGGTTCGATCTCACAGCCTGTCATAATGGACGAATGCTTTCAACTTTATCATCCTCGAACTGTCAATAGTTGAAAGAAAACAAGCATTGGCTTTTGGATATTATTGACGTTTTGCAGTACCCCCATTTCCTTTATTAATACCCATTAATTTCTTTGTTTTAGTGTAGGTAACAACTGATATAAAAAAAGTTTCAGCATCAGGATCAAGTACGATCAATGAAAATGTGTGGGTCCGTGACTAAATAGGAAGTTAATTATGCTTAGTCTTTTCTGAACATCACGTGTGAATATTCAGCTTCTGCCGATCGAACTGCACAAATGATTTGTTTATAGTGATCAAATGCACGTGTCGCACATTACCTCACTGTCTCCATCAAATCAAGGTTGCTTGAACAGGTGCAGTATGTACCACGCGTCAGGTGTCGAAGTGATCCCAGAGCAACGCGAGATTGTTTTGCTCAAGAACACAACGCCCCACCCGGTCTAGGAATTGAAATCACGATCGCTAGATCGTGAGTGCAAACACCCGAACCACTAGGCCATGGACCCTCACACACACACATACACACACACACACACACACTCTCTCTCTCTCATATCCATTACGTATTTATGATATAAATGCCTACTGCTACCGTTACTGCTTAAAAAACTTTTTGTTTGTTATCGTCGTTGTTGCTGCACGCCCACGAAAGGAAACGTAAATAAGCACATATATTCACACGTGCATACATGTATGCATGCATACACACACATACTTACAAATGAACGTATACACACAGATATATGGTAACATACTAACATATCTACATGCATAAACGTAAACACTAAATGGCACGACACGATTTCTTCCATAATTTTATCCACTGTATCTGTTATTGGTCGTGACTGAACACACAGTCATACAACCATATATATACATATGCACGTGCTGACACGAACACGAGCGCGCGCACAAGAACCCCTACCCCATTTAGCCACACACCCCACCCCTACACAACACACAATCACACGCACATGCATACGACTATACAATCATAAAATTAGAAATACTGGACGACTAATATGCATATCCACATATTTCGTCTGAATTTATGTTCTGAGTTCAAATTCCGCCGATTTTGATCTATTTTGCCTTTCATCCTTTCGATAAATTAAGTACCAGTTGCGTACTGGAGTCGATCTAATCGACTGGCCCCATCTTCAAAAATTTCGGGCCTTGTGCCTAGAGTAGAAAAGAATATGCATATCCACACATACGTGAACTGTATTCATAATATACATGGAACATTTAGACATAAACAACCCGATATTTTTGTTATTTTGTTATTGTTACTCCAGCCTTAAGGCCATCTAGATATATCTGTCTGTGGTAATGTTGCTGCTACACACACACACATATATACATATGTAAATCTGTATGTGTATGTATACTTACACAAATATCCGCTGTAATTACTAAATAACAAATTATGTATTCTGTTGCGAGAGTTGACATAGTTACTCATATAATATCTACACACGTACCTATAAATACACGCTCACATGTTACAAGTACATGTACAAATACATGTATGCTTATATATACATAATACATATATTCACCGACTAAAATGCAAACCTACAAACACATGAGATTACTACACGCGTACGCAATTCTAATCTTCGGAGACTGATAGATTTACAAACACACGCGGAAGAAATACTTGTATATGATCGTGCACGCGCGACGGCACACGCTCGCACACACACACACACACACACACACACTTTTGGAGAATGAGGGAGAGGGAAAGAAAGAGAATGATGTGCAAAGATTGTAACACACGAGCCATACTCATACACACACACACACACACACACACACACACACACATACATACATTCATACATATACATATATGGGTGGGTTGTATGTTTATGTGTATGTGTTTGAGTGTGTGTATGTGTATAAACACACTCAAATACATATATAAGCACACACATTCTCACACTCACATACTCACATAGACACACATACACACACACACACACACTCGCGCGCACACATACATTCGTTCATTAAAAACACGCGTTCGCGAGTGAGAGAGTGAGGAAGTGAGAGAGGTAGACAGACAGAGACGTATACACAGACAAATAGACTCTCAACAATATAAACATTGAAACAGATTATACATAGACATTCCACACATATACCACGTGCACACATGCACACACACACACACACACACGCACATTTATATGCCACCTCTTCCCGCATAAAACTACACAAATCAATTGCAAAACTGAGTCAAAGAATGCCGCCGGCTCACTAGCCGGTTGTCTGCTCTCGGTGATTGCTACGATTCTTACAGTGTGTTATTTACCGAAGTGCAGTAGCAACAACGTGCCACATAGCAGTATGCATCCAGCTGCATATTCATACACACAGCAACAAACGGGCAACGGAAGGGCATATTCACACATAGGCACATTCCAGTCGTAAACATTCAATATTGACCAACTGAGAGATTCTTTAATAAAGAGCCAAACTCTATATAAATGAGCGTGCGCATACACATTTATGTTACGTGCTACGTATGCGTGTGTGCGCGCGCGGGCGGGCGGCCATGCATCTATGAACACACGCTAACATGCGTATGCACATGTGCCCATAAGGACAATATATTGTTGAACACGTACATACATGCACACACGGGGGGGGGGAGAAAGAAAGACAAACAGACCGGCGCAGACAAGGCAAAAATGAGAATAGACACGAATATATTTATTTTCGATACTGTGTGTGCGTGCGTGTGCGTGCGCGTGTGCGTGTGCGTGCGTGTGCGTGTGCGTGAGTGCGTGTATGCGTGCGTGTGTGCGTGAGAGAGAGAGAGAGAGAGAGCTTGCGTGTGTCTCTGCGTTTGCACCTCTGTAGCACTAACATTGTAGAATTTCTTCCGGTGCACATTGTCCTGAGTTCAAATCTCACCGAAGTAAACTTTGACTTTCAACCCCCCCGCTCCAGGGCGATAAAGTACCAATTACGAGCTAAGGTTACTGCAATCGACTAAGCCACTCCCACTAAAATTCCTGGCCTTGTGACAAAATTTGAAACTATTATTATTATCATTGTTGTACAAGGCGGTGAGCTGGTAGAATCGTTAGCACGCCGTGCAAAATGCTTAGCAATATTTCGTCCGTCTTTACGTTCTGAGTTCAAATTCTGCTGAGGTCGACTCTGTCTTTCATCCTTTCAGGGTCGATAAAATAAGTACCAATTGAATACTGAGGTCGATGTAATTGACTCATCTCGCCCCACCAAAAAAAAAAAAAATGCTGCCCTTGTGGCAAAATTTGAAACCATTATTATTGTTGTTGTAAGGAAGGTGGATTGACACACCCATTAGAGCGATGGAAAAAAAATGCATTGCGATTTCTTTTTCTGCCTCTTTACATTCTGAATTCGATTTCCGCCAAGATCAACCTAACTTTTAATCCTTTCGAGATCGATAAAATAAAGTAGAAGGTAAATGCAGTGGTCGATAGCATCGACTAACTCACTCCGCTCAATGACTACTGGCTTTGTGCCTAAATCAGAAACCGTTATCATTTCGTTGACAGTCAAAGAACTATACCCGTGACGCAAAGGGTTTCGGGTTCTGCACCGAAGTACTTACCAAACAATCCATTTTAACAGGTACTTCTGCACAAAACTTTAGGATCTTGAATCATTGATGTACGTCTAAGTTACGAATAAAGTAATATACTCTATTTTATGAACTGAGTTCTATTTCTCCAGTTTGTATAAAGTAGCTACGAACCCCACTTCTTTTCTCCCTCTCCCCCTCTCTCTCTCTCACTCGCAAACGGTTACACGAGGAGGCTAAAATGAAAGAAATCTCATCGTGATCCTACTAACCCTTTCACCACCCCTTTGTGGACACGACAAGCAGAAAGGTGGATTCCTGTGTTCCTCACACATGGGAAAACGATGAGATGGTCGCGACTAGAATACCTTTCATCATATTCCTGCTCGATGAAAGTGAAATTTGGTTTAAACAACAACACCAAAAAGCTGTATTATTAGCAGGAAATTGCAAGAAATTATTAGCAGAAAATTGTTCTATACGATTATCCATCGAATAGTTTAAATATTTCTGGGTAGCTTTCATCAAGTACATAAAAATATTGCATTCCCATTGAGTAATTAATGCTCGCTACATATGTAATATAAATAGTTAAGAAAAAAACTGAAATTACGCGACAAAATTCTCTCTTAAGGAGTGTGTAAAACCTAAACTCAACCAACAAGGCCATACAAGCAACACAAATTGAACCTGATCCGGTCTATTAAGCCAGTTGGTGAAAACAACGGACATAGTTTAAATCCTTTTTATGCTTGGTCAGTGACTGGACTCTATGGATAACACTATAAATAAATATGTATGTCACTGTTCAGTTTTATTTCAAAGTTTCTTGTCAATAGAGAAAGAGCCAGTTTCTAACTTAGGCTCCTACATTGGAATTTAACCATCAGCAATAGGGTATTTTTATATGTATGTATGTATGTATGTATGTATGTATGTGTGTGTATGTATATGTGCAGATTTGAATGTTTTGTTTTATGTATGTATTCTCATGCATATAGTTGCATATCTAGACATGCTCATATATATTTAAATGATAAACTTTTGGAAAGTTTTACAGATTTTTACAGTTCCAGTGATGGATTAGATCTGTATTCTTCGAATTAGCTTTCTCCTTTCTAGTTTTGATTGGTATTTAGGCAGTGTGTTACATATCCCAGGACCCCAATAATTACAGGTAGAAACCTGAACTTGTAATCAGGATAGAGTACTGCAGATTTCTCAATAGTTCAGCGTAGATATTCTCTTTTTCACTGATCTTCCACTTTATGTCAACATCCGCTGGGCAGCTAATTTCCACAACTGTGCACAGTTTCTCTTCTCTATCCCAACTCATATCAGATCTGTTGTGCTTACATTTTATTGAGGTCTTCACTGGGACAATCCACCAGTATGCCTTTTTATTATGAGTGGCTATGGCTTCTACC
The DNA here is from genome assembly GCF_046866305.1 of Octopus bimaculoides. Taxonomy (NCBI): domain Eukaryota; kingdom Metazoa; phylum Mollusca; class Cephalopoda; order Octopoda; family Octopodidae; genus Octopus; species Octopus bimaculoides. The sequence goes on along the minus strand of NC_142948.1, from coordinate 6,593,420 downwards.
ATATTGTGGGTTCTTATTTCTTTGTCCTCGGGATTATCCTTCCGACGGATTTCTTTATAGAGTGTCCTAGCTTCAACGTCATGTCTCATCGGTAGATAATACCGTGATGACAAGGAGACAGCCTCTCTGTGATGTTGTTTATACTTTCTGCAAACCCCTTGTCATTCATGTTAAGGAAGTCTGCAGGATATCTCACTGGTTCACAAGGAAACAGAAATACCAAAATTACACACTGCTTCTTTGGAGATGACTTAAAACTTTATGCAATGAATATGCATGAGATGAAAAGGAGCCTTGAGGCAACCATGTATGTATGCATGCATGTATGCATGCATGTATGTATGTATGTATGTATGTATGTATGTATGTATGTATGTATGTATGTATGTATGTATGTATGTATGTATGTATGTTTGTTTGTTTGTATGTATATATTGTATTGTATGTACGTGTATATGTATGTGCGTTTCTATCTATCTATATATGTGTTTGTGTACGTGTGGTGTGTGTGAGTACGTGTGGTGTGTGTGTGTACGTGCATGCGTGTGAGTGTGTGTGTGTGTGGTTTGTGCATGTTTTGTGTGTGTGTGTGTGTGTGCGTGCGTGTGTGTGAGTGAGTGTGTGTGTTGTGTGTGTGTGTGTGTGTGCGTGTTTAAAGTTTTTTCCTTAATACTTTTAAAGAGTGATCTGCAATAATTCTTATAATTGTTATTTCGTTTAAATCATTTTGTTTTTTTCTTTGAAAATGTCAAATAAATGTGAAACTCATTATCCTATTCAATAACTATGTTTCTTTATCTCATAGGAAAATATTAATTCGAAATAGATTTCTGGTGGCCATTCACTATACAACTTTTTCAATAATGGAGAAAATGCATGAGTGACCTAATTTTTTTTAAATAAATTATATTAAGTACATCACTATACTTGTGACGATGTACGTATGCATCCATGCATGCATGTATGTATGTATGTATGTATGTATGTATGTATGTATGTATGACAGGTCACATGTGAGCGTTACTGGTAACTTGCAATCCAATGCCGCCTGTTTTATGGTCGGGTTGACAACATTAAACTGCTATTACTGCAAGTTTAGCTAAGTGAGGAGGGTTACTACAAACCCAATAGAAAAAAATCATTCGAAATCTTCAGCACGACTTCAACATCAAGATGTTCCTACATGCCTTTATTTCTGGATTGTGCCAGTAACATTGCGATGTCTGTTAACAGGGCCTGAGAGTGTGGAGTTTAGCCGATAAACTGATCCGAGTTACGGAGACCCAAGGAAAGTCCTCGAAATCCAAAAAGGGAGCCGTCAATTTCTAATGGTAGGGGGAATCTCACCCCATTCCTTCCCTGGAGCAGGGCAAATATGTTCCACCTCACAAAATTCCTTTCGGACAATGTGTAGTACGATGCAATCCTGCTTGGGCATAAAATTCTGCACTAGCATTTTCTTTTTAATCAATGAGTCTTCTTTGGTTGTGAGTGGATAATTATCATATATGTATGTATGTATGTATGTATGTATCCATGCATGTATCCATACATGTATCCATGTATGTATGTATGCAGGTGTACATTTATGAATGTACGTGAAAACGTTCAGATGAATGTAGATATGTATGCTTATATATATGCACATTTGTGTGTGTGGCGTGTCTAATTGTATGTACATATTTACTTACAATCAACTTATACAAACGTATAACTATATGTATATATGTATGAGTTTGTATACAAAACATACACACGTACATATATATGCGTGAATACATGTATGTATCAATGTATATATACACATGCACACACACATACATACATACATACATGCATACATACGTACGTACATACATACATACATACATACATACATACATACATACACACACACACACACACACACACACACACACACACACACACACACACACACACACACACAAATACATACATATATATATATGTATATAATTTCCGTGCACCAAATTTCACTCTCAATACTGTAAACAAGCCAATACTTATTGGAGACACTTGCTGAAAATATCGCTCAGTGGGAGCGAAGCCGAAACCAGGTATTTTCGAAAACAGATTTATTGACATGTAACTTTCCAGAACACCGACATCAAAAACTATCTTTGGCCTTAGCCATTTGTGCAGAGAGAGTTATCGATGTACTCGACTGCTGTCTTTGACAGGTATTTATTTTTCGATTCCGGAGGACAAAACAATATTCGAAGTTAGGGTCAGAAAGGGATGTAATTAAATGCTACATGATATTTATAGTCTGGCATTCTGCCGTTTCTTCCACTCCACCACCATTCCCTTAAATGCCATTTTGATTTCTAATTTTGACACCAAACCGTAGATTTGTAAGGGATCACCATGGTCAATTGAATTGATCTTATGAACTCCTGTGGAATTTGAAGTCAAAATGTAAGGGACACAACTAAAAACTGAAAAGCATTTAGTCCTTTAGTTCTCTTTTGGGTATGTTCTACCGTGTCTGTCACTCCACTGTCCTGTTCTTTCCTCTGATATTATCACATTAGAAAGAGATCATTAGACTTTCGATCTCAAAATGGCCGTCGGAATTCTCCTGTATATGACGTCATCGACTCCAGTCAATGAAAGAAACAAGTTTCCAACATTCAGACCTCCCCTCTCTCTTACACGCACGCACGCACACACACACACACACACACACACACACACACAAATTAACAAAAGAAAATATAAATTCCCCATGTGTATTAAACACGTTGTCAACGCTCTATCGATTAGTTGAGGCGCTTGTCACGTTGGAATTCTACATTGAAACACTAGTCTCCCAGCTCTAATTCGTTTAAAATTCACCTTGCAAAGAAGAATTTTTGACAGTACGAGTCAGCTACTCAAAATATTTACTTGCCTGTTGGAAAGGGAAAGAGAAATGGTTATGTAGCGATGGTAGGAGGAGAAAGACATAAAAGCGGAATACAATAAATAAATAGATAAATAAATAAATAAGTAAATAAATAAATGAATAAATAAGTAAATAAATATTGGGTCTTCTGTCTACGAATACGAAAGTCACACAAATAATCGACGTAATTCTTGAACCGTTAGTGTAAAAACAGATCCATTAGCAGAAGCCAATAACAGAGTATGTATGTATGTATGTATGTATGTATATTACATATATGTATGTTTGTATGTATGTATGTATGTATAAATATATATATATATATATTCACACACACACATATATATACATACAATATTATATATATGTTCGTAAGTAGTATATATGTGTGTGTGTTTGTATGTATGCATATATATATATATATATATATATATATATATATATATATATATATATATATATATATATATTTGTATGTACGTATGTATGTATATGTATCTAGGCATATATATGTGTGTGTGTGTGTGTGTGTATCCTTATTTGAATGCATATGCCTCTGTATCTAAACTCACTCCACAACATCCACTTAAAAATACCTAAGTACACACAAACATACCACACACACACACACACACGAAAAGATGAAAAGAATGCGTTTATGGGTAGTGATGTGTGTGTGTGAGTGAGTGGGAGTGGACAGACATATACATTTGCACGCATGTATATATATATATATATATATATATATATATATATATATATATATATTGCATTTAAGGTAATGCTCACATTACTTAAATAAATTGAAGTAGCATGAAACGTGCGTACTGCAATCACGTTTGAAATCCGTGTTGCTTATTATTTGATTTTAATCACCCATCCTTTTGGGATGTGATATTCGGGTGCCTTCGCATAAGTACCATATTCAAGCCTTGAATCTATATATATATATATATATATATATACGATCACGGGCACACAAACAGTGTGCAGTAAGTAAAGCGCCATTGAGAATGTTTTATATTGAATATTTGATAGACGCAGAGAAGATATAATGTCACTAGGTAAAGGAGGCCGAGAGGTGGTCTGCTTTGGGCAGCATTTTGGGGTGGCATGAGGGTTGAGGGGGACCGATACTTTTGATATTTATTGTGTTTTTCGTGGTGGGGAAGACAAAGTCAAGACCCGTTGCTAGCGGCACAAGCTCTAGTTATGTCACTGCATGGTGTATTTACAAACGTGTGTGTATAGTCATATATAATACATATACATTCATACATATATTTTTATCTGTCCTCGCTTTGTGCACGGTCTGCATCTTTTATTGATGCAACTGATTTGCTGTTTCAGTCGACGCATTACTCCATCTGATATTAGAAACTTATCAACAAGAACCGGGATCCGAAGGACCCTTTTCCGATACGTAAAAACCCGTAATAGGAGGTGGTATGTGAACTCAGAGCACAAAAAGTTGAATATGATACCGCAAGGCATCTCGGCCAACGGTTTAACATCCACCAATGATATCTTATTTATATACCTCCAAAGAATGTAGAGCAAAGTTGGCAATTAATATTGGTGGTATTTTAAGTGTGAGCGTGGAGAATCGCAACAAATATTGCCTTTTATCTGATATTCTAACGTTACTGCCAATTGGTCATCTTTATGCATATGTATTTCTATTTTCTGTTGAGTAAGAATGGCATCATGACTTTTGTAAGTTTTCATAGATCAGTGAGATTAATGCAATCAGTTGGTGAAATCGATGCATTATAGTCGAGGTAGAATGATTGGTAACTTGTTTCGTGTTGTTTATATGTTTATATGTTGTGACATTGTAGAGTTGAGGATAGGAGGGAAGGATGCTCAGGTGGTAGGAAGAAACCGGTGCTTGCAACGTGTTGGGATATACTTGGTAAATATTTTATGCACAAATACGAGTGTTACAAAATATAAGATAAATTTAATGTAGTTAACCTGCGGTTTATAACAATTGCAAATACATTTTGTTATCCTCCTTTCATAAAGAAAACTATGTAGGTTATCCCAACATGCTTCATAGCTGACTGGTCACTCGTAAATACTTAATTACGCTAATGTTTGACATGAAAATTTGCCTAACCATTTCAACTTCTTCTAGTTTGTATTTAATTTGAATAGCGATTTTTATTAAGTTCTCTTCGTAGATAGAAAGGTGATGACGTTTACCCTCTGACGATAGTCGCGTTGCCCTTCTGCGTACGAAGAAAATAACAAGATATGTAGATGTTATCTGTGGATGGAGGTTTTAAAATGAAGGCAATATTATCTGCTCAGGAGTATGTGTGGTTAGACGTAAAAGCAGGAAAGATATTAAACTGTGGAAAATGGGTTTGAGAAAACGAATGAATCTTTGGGTTCACTAGAGTTAAAAGAATAGGGTCAGAGAGAAACATACCACCGCAAGTAACGATAAAAAGAAAAAGGAAGTTTCAGTTCTAAAGGTGAGAGACGAATGGAGTCTACAGACATGCAACTAATCTTGAAAGTTATGATCAGATATGGTTGAACATCCTGCAGACGCTAAAGGCAATAACGTTATTTTCGCAGAAGTTTTCAAGGACAAGTGACAACTCTGATGTGTTTCGGAGGAGAATATGCCTTCGGTAGAAGGGAGAATTGGCGACTATTTCTAGCATGAAGGCTCACTCATTTGGTGTTCAGAAATCGAAAAAGGTGAAAGAGTGAGAGCAACGAGGGAAGTTGAGGGGTAACAGATAGAAGGTAGAGAAAAATGGAGAAGGGAAGCATGTTTCAAGATAACAGCACTTTGAAGAGTCGAAAGAGTGTATCATGTTACAAAATAAAGAAAGTGGATGATATAATGGACGTGACGATTCAGAAGAAAAATAAACTTTGCTCTTTTTTTATGTTTTAATGATATGTCATTTTGATATTCGTTATATATTAAATATTGGGATCGAAATATGAGATAACGTCGGTTATTCTGACTAAGACATGCTATACAAAATTGAGGCTGTGCATGTTTATTTGTATGCCTAAGCGTGCATGTGTATGTGTGTGCGTATGTATGTATGTGCGTACATTTGTGTAAGTGTGTGTGCGAGCATACATTTAAAAATAGAATAAGTTCAAAATGAGAGGAAAAAGAAAGAATGAATATCATTACACTCTTTCAGAAGGAAGAGGAAAGAGAGAGAGAGAGAGAGAGGGAGAGAGAGAGAGAGAGAGAGAGAGAGAGAGAGAGAGAGAGAGAGGGAGGAAAAGGTATATCCGCCATCAGCAAAGGGAGCTGACGATACAGTGAATATAGAAGCACAGAGTATTACGTAACCAAATCGAAAGAACAAATGAAGATCTCGTGGCCAACAGACAAGCAGGAAACTTATTTTATGATTTTGTGTTAAGTTTTAGCTGTTGTTTCATTTTGTTTTCGCTTTTGTAGCGATACTTAAAATTCAAAACCTTGCTATCTTAATAACGAAAAACAGGTCACGATATATCAGGTGATTTGGCCCTGAATTCTGACCGATCACATTTCAGGTGCATCACCTGATCGCGTGATTTGAACGGAAATTTCCACGTAGTTTCCCGCCAAAACATAGTAATAAATACAGACTCGTGGGACCAGTGCAGAGGTTTGAAAGAAAGTAGAGGTTTTCAAAGGCTTCAGAGAAGACAGGCGATCAGGATTATTGGTTGGCCGGCCGACCTTGGGTTAAAAAGAATCACTTCGTCTACAACGAACATAGAACTTTCCCGCCTTTCGCCAACCCGAAGAAACAGCGATCTTTCTCGCTAGCATGCAATCACACCTTTAAGCACATTTACGTACATCAGACACTCATGACATTCAGCTCAATACTCTCGGCAATTAATCTCTATACGTAAATAAATGGGTCCATTGAAAATTGCATGTAGTAACTTGGTTTTAATATTGGGACAACATGCAATCCAACCAAATATCCATTACCCATCTAAGTTGCAATTTTATTGTTTGGCGCCAACTTAACACCGACTGAATAGATCTACAAAGGCATTCCAGGACCTACTTGTCTTTTTTTAAAGATAGCAGAGAGTGATCTGAGGGAGATTTGATGGCTATTTCCTGCAAGAAAAGCAAGGGAGGAAAATGGCATAGTGTTGGTTTATTGGTGATAGGGTTACGTAATAACTTCATTCAACTAGTGTATTATAAAATCAGATATAATATCATGCGGGATGTATACGTGTGCGTTTGTAGCTGTGCTGTGTGTGTGTGTGTGTGTGTGTGTGTGTGTGTGTGTGTGCAAATTTGTATGTTTTGTTTCATGTATGTATTCTCATGCATATAGTTGCATATCTAGAGATGCTCATATATATTTAAATGATGGAGCGCAGTGTCAACCCCAACGGGATTTGAATGTAAACTAACTACACCAATGTTCTAGCGATTCTGCCTATCCACCAATCTCTCTCAAATCGTATCCTACATTACGGATAAAGTATTCTTAAACATACTCCTAAAAAACAGGGGGATCACAGCTGGAATGCTTTTGATCATAGGTTTGGCTGATAAGAGTTGATCGGGCTCTTAACATCTGCAGCAGCACTATCACCAGCAGCAGCAGCAGAAGAAACAACAACAGCAACAACAATAGCAGAGCAGCAGCAAACGTTAAAAAAAGGAAAAGTTATCACTGCCGTTAACGTGACATTGACAATAACAATAGTGAGCCTAGAAATGAACAACCCTGCCTCCTACAACTTCAGTCAGCGTCACTTACTGCACGTGGCCACTAACTTTGATGTGTGCGTGTGTGTGTGTGTGTGTGTGTGTGTGTGTGTGTGTGTGTGTGTGTGTGTGTGTGTGTGTGTGTGTGTGTGCGCGTGTGTATTCTGAACATTTGAGTCGATATAATCAATTATTCCCACCCTACACCTAAAATTTCAAGCCATGTGCCTACAGTAGAAAGGATTATATCACATCATATTATATTATGTATTGGATAACTGGATTTAGTCCAAAATGTTAGGGACAGGTATTCGTAATACAATTGAATAATTTTGGGTTGTTTCGTTTTTTTTTGTTTTTTTTTTAACTTAAGCTATAATTTGGAGTCAACTGATCCCCCACTGTAATATTCCTGACCTTGAACCAGAATTTGAAATCATCACCACCACCACCACCATCATCATCATCATAAATATACTTAAAATCAAATTTCACATTTTTTCGATTCTTTTTTTTTCATCGAGCTAGCAGAATCGTTAAGCACACCGAGCAAAATGCTTAGCGGCATTTCGCCCGTCTTTACGTTCTGAGTTCAAATTTCGCCGAGGTCGACTTCGCCTTTCATCCTTTCGGGGTCGATAAAATAAGTATCAGTTGAGCACTGGGGTCGATGTAATCGACTATCTCCCCCACCCCCACCCCCCAAAAAAATTTCAGATCTTGTGCCTATAGTAGAAAGGATAATTATTCTACATTACACTTTATATATTTATGAAACTTTTCGTAGACATTTTTAAAGTGGATATGTAACCATATTTTTCTAAATATTATAATACCAATATTTTTGTATATAGATTGAATTCCATCATAGTGTTTGTTATGTCGCTGAAATAAACGTTATTTTGTTGTATTGATGAACTTCTTTCTTCTCAAACTAAGCCAGACACAATAATTGTAACCGTTCATTTTATAACGTTATGTTTATTATGTAAATTGTCAATGTTTATAGATAAAGTGCATTGATAAAGTACATAGATAAAGTACAATGTTTATAGATAAAGTACACACTTTCATAACTAACTTCATCCCTCCACTGTCGCCACAACTTAGAGAGAGACCACCAACATCATCACCGCATGCATCTCAGTAGTTCTTCCTCCACTGCCACCGTCGTCCCATATGTCTCAGAGTCCGTTACCACCTCCAAAACAAGCACCATCGCCACATACATTTCAATGAATTCATCAATACCACCAACGCCACCATCATCGCTACATTTCGTGAGTTTATCATCACTAACCAATACCTCCACCACCATCATTATGAACTTACACCGCAGTGAGTTCACTACTACCAGCAGCAGCAGCAGCAGCAGCAGCACTATCACTGTCGTCACAGACTTCGCAATGAGTCCACCTCTTTCACCGCCATACCATTACAACTGTCATCGCAATATATCTCAGTGATACCACACCGTCGCCACTACCATTATCACCATTACCATCGTTATATGCATCTCAGTAACTCCACCACCACCACCAACAACAACAACAACAACAACAACAATGCCGCTGCCACTGCGACCATCATCATCATCACTATGCTGTCATAAACAAGATGTAATCTATATTATTTATTATCAGTCAGTTTTCACAAACACGAACTGCTTGATAAGAAACAGCAGCAGAACAGGATTTCGAGATTCTAACACAATGCTTCTTCTAGTTGTTATTTAGCCACAGGTCAACTTTGATTGATTAAAGGCGTTCTAACCATAGCCATCTCATCTTTTATTTCAGACATTTGATATATAGTACATTATCCAATGAGTCCTTCCCATTTTAAGACAGTAAGATGTCATTTGAGATTGTTTTGGCTGCTTTTCTAGCAGTTCCTTTGGGTCTTGTTCGTGCTGGTGTTGTTGATAGAGATAATTGACAGGATCTTGGCAGCGCTCATGTAGAATGATGGTGACACAGGTGTTTAGAGGTGTTGTTTTATCCTAAGTCAGCTCTGATCGAGTAGACCAGGGGTTTTTTAACTTCTTGACTTGCGGACCCCTTTATATTTCAGGCTTTACCTTAGGGACCCATTATAAACGCTTATGAAATTTATACATAAATATTTGCTTAAAATAACATATATTTTTACATTTATTTATTTAACAGTATTTAACAAATAGGTTTATTGTCAATTAAAAGATTTCGATTAAAAAACATATATAAAATCAAATTGCCCATAAAAAGTATTTGCTGTCCACAGTTTGAAAACCCCTGGAGTAGACCATCACTTCTTATATTCAGGACCATATAATCCAATATGTTATCATTTTAAGATTAAAAAAAAATATGGTTTAAAGGAGATTTGGTTTACTCTTCAGTGAGTTGCTCCCTCGTTGGCTCGTGTTTCTCGGTCCTAATTGAGTAAACCCTTAATCAGATGCACTTCAACCGTGGACATCCCAGCTTTTTAGAAGTATCTATTTTTTTCTAATTAGAACTGTGTTGTCCTGTGTCATATCTCTGCTTAAAATAGTTGGGTGTGATTTGAGGATATTTGGTTGTTGTTTTTAACAGATCGAGTGACAACTGGACGTCTGGTGTATTGAAGATGTTCGTGTTGTTGTTTAGCCCTCAGCCAGCCCGATCAAGAAGACCTATGATCAAAGACAATCCATTTTTGTACATCTTGGACTTCATAATTCAATGTGTGGCTGGGTTCTGTTTTCCTTTTTTTTTTCTTTTTCATGGTAAGATATGATTAAGATTTGGTTGTTTTTATTTTTTATTTTTTTGAGCGGTCGAGTGTCTACATACTTTCTTCCTCGTTGGTTCAAGAGTTCGTGCTAGTGGTGGTGGTGGCGTTTGAAGTGATGATGGTCGTTTTAGTGTTGATAAAAAAATGTTAAGGGTAACAACGAGGTGATGCATCAAAGAACTGCTCTCAGTCAGTCTGCTAGTCTGTCAATCTATATCTTTCTTTCATAGTCTCTTGTCTCTTTTCCTCTCTCCCCCCCCCCCATTCCTGCTACAATTTTCTCTTCCAGACGGACATGTGTTTTCCCTCTGTCTATTTTTCACTACTTGTCTTTGTGCGTTTTCGTCTGTCAATCTATCTACTCTCCCTCCCACCCTCTCTCTTTCTCTCTCTCTCTCTCTCTCTGACTATTTCTGTCTCTCGGACAGCCTGACTGTCTCCGTAAATATTATTCTCTCTCTCTCTCTCTCTCACTTCGTTTTTCTCTCTCTCTCTCTCTCTTTCTCTCTCTCTCTTTCTCTCTCTCTCACTTCGTTTTTCTCTCTCTCTCTCTCTCATCTACTAGAGATGTGCTAATTATATTGTTTCATTTGTCTCTAGCAGTCTGCATCATGTATAGATACACACACTCTTTCTGTATCGCACTCTCTTTCACTCTTTTTCTCTTTCTGTATCGCACTCTCTTTCACTCTTTTTCTCTTTCTGCATATCCTCTCCCTTTCTTTCTCACATAAATATATTTGGATAATTCTCGCTCTAATTTTTTTCCTTGACTTTCTCATTATATTTCCACGTTTCCCTACTCCAACCTGTCACACTATATTATTTATCTAAACTTCTGTCTCTCTCTATTCCTGTTCTTCCGTCATTCTTTCCAGATCCTGTCATCTCTCCATTATGTTTCACATTTTCCTTTCCTCACCCACTCTTCCGTATTTCTGTCTCTTAAACTTTCATTTCTCCCCCTCCCCCTCTCCCCCCTCTCCCCCTCTCTCCCCCTCTCTCTCTCCTTCTCCCCCCTCTTTCCCCCTCTCTCTCTCCCCCTGTATCCCCAATCAATTGTCAACTATTTTTTTGTTTGGGTTGTCTCCCTTGCCCTTCTTGAGAAGAATTAATCACTATAGATAACGATTCCTCTCCTCGTTATGGGAATAATTTTAATTAAAAAATGTTTTGACTCACTACATTATGTTTGTTAACCATATTTGCTTTGCCTGTCTCCTCTTGCTTGTTCCAATTCTTTCTTCTACTCACAAGCACTCTACACTTTTACGCATAATTTATCTCTCTCATGCCTCCCTTTCTTTCTCTATTATCTCGCTGAGCTTCTCTCCCTCCTCCTCTACCTTCTTTCTCTTTTCAACCCACTCCGTTTCTCTCTCCCTCTCTGTCATCTCATTTCCCCCTCTTTTGCTCTTCCTAACTTTTGTTTGCCTCCTATTTAATTTGCTTTGCTGCTCTCCTCCCTCCCCCACCACCACTGTCTCTCTATTTCCCCCCCCCACCTCGCTTTTCTTATACACGAGAGTAGCTAAAACGAAATCCAAAAGAAAGATTAAAGACTTTTAGAGTTTAGCGCTAAGGGTCTAAAAGTTATACGATTCTTTACTGGCTCCTGAGAATTCGACGGTTTTGATCAGCGTTCGTCTCGCATTCTGGTGAGTTAAGTAGGTGAGAGATGCAATTCCCTTGGATAAGATATTTAATCGACAGCAGATAGCTTCCCCTTACGACTAACTCATCAACTACCGAATGAACGACCTAGAAATAGCAACCAAATCTACTTCAAATCACGCTCTAATGTCTTTTTTCTATAAGGACACTGCATGATACAGACCTAGCTATGCTTTGTCTGGAAGAGAGTGGGGGAGAGAAAAAGTGGGAGAAGAGAAAGAGTGGGAGAAGAGAAAGAGTGGGAGAAGAGAGAGGGAGTGGATGAATATAGCTGGGATGCTTTTGATCATAGGTTAGTTCGATTAGAATAATATGGAGTTTGCAGTTCACAATGCAAATTTATGCAACCCTGTGGTACCTTCTTACAGTTAGGTGGAGTTGGTCCGTAGAAGTCAAGTGTCATAATCACAGACATAACGCAGAAACGACATAATATGTAGGCTTAAATTCTATATCACTGTTATTAACACAAAAATCATTATCATTATCACCGAAGTCATTATTTTTTAACATTGAACTTGTTATTATTAACACCGAAATCATTATTATTAACACTGAAATGGTTATCAACATTGAAATCGATATTATTTTGTTGTGAAATCACTGTTATTAGCACTGAACTTGTTATTATTAACATTGATAACATTATTAACCCTGAAATCATTAATAGTAGCATTCGGATCATAATTATTTCCATTGAAATTGTTATTATTAGCACAAATGTCCTTTCACAGAGATTTTCCTTTTGAAACTATCTAAAGCTAATTGGGGAGTATTTGTAGACACTCATTCAAAATGATCAGGACTGTCCTAGAGACGTGCTCTAGCGCTACTAAACTAGTAATTTATATATCCCCCAACTCCAAGCTCACCAGATGCATCCTTCTCTCCTTTCCTCATCCATACTGTGTCTTATTTCCCAGATTCCATATTAAACATACACATTCAATCATTCATCCCCTCTAGAGATTAGAACCCTCTGAAATTCCCCCATTCATCTTTCATCCCCTCTCCTTCCGGCAGACGTCGAACTATAGAATCTCTAATTGAACATCAACCAAATCGATTTTACTAGTCTGGAAGGGAGAGCCTAGAAAGGCCATAGGCGCTACCCTTCATCCTGTGACTAAGTAATTATTAAAAAAAAAATACAGCAATCTTACGACTTTAAAGAAAATGGCGGGCTGGGGGGGTTCTTTGTAAATCCTTGTCTAATAGTTTCACAAGAAACGAGTAATCTTTGTCGACATCTCTTTAATGTCCTTGCAAGAAAGTGTCTTGTTAACATCAATTTAATGAATTTATCGAAAAGTTGAGTCGTTTTAAACGTTCAACTAATATTGATAGCAATCCATGTGAGCAAGAGCGTGTGCAAACACAGCTGAGTGGTTAGGAAGTTTGCTTCGTAATCATATGTTTGGGGGTTCGATCACCGTTGCACGACAACTTTGGGTAACTATTTTCTACTATAGCCTCGGGTTTGAGAAGAAAATACCCTTCTAAGTGAATTTCAGAAGTCGGAAACTATGGGAAATGCATCGGATGAACTGTCTCTCTCCTTGGAGAATTCGCTATAGTGCAATCATTCGGACCAGGACTCCAGTCTGAGGAAAACACGATTTCTTGATGAGATGCTTCTTAGTACAGTAACTTATGGGTCGTAGATTGTCTCCTTCCATCTCAAAATAAGGTTCTGATCGATTCCCTTATTCTTCAGGTGAGAAATATTAAATATAAGGTGTTTTCGCAAATATCTCTTAAAACTCAGACGCTTTTGAGTATATATAAGTTATTCGGGGTTATTTAACTGAAGAAGTTGACTGGCATCTATTGTACAAAACATCATTCATTCAATTGTTCGTACATTATGACTAACTTCTTGGGAAATTCTTGGGGTCTATGAATGTAGTACCAGTTTCATAGCTTCCTCAGTAACTTGAGAAGGTGCAGGGAGCCATCAAATTTGGAGGGTAATGAGCCAGTGACGTAAGACAGAAAGAGAAAGAGAGAAAAGGTGAGGGGGAGAGAAAACAATGAAACTGGAAAGAAATGGGGGAGTGTGTGTAGGAAAGGGAGAAGGGAACGATCGGAAACAGCAAAAAGTCAACCAGATAGGAAAGAAAGAAACCAGAGAATTAGGAAATCAAAAAGAAAGAAAGAAAGAAAGAAAGGGAGAAAGATGTGAGAGAATAGAACCAGAAAGACGAGAGCGTTATGAAATGGTGAAGCAGATGACTTGCGTCTTGTATAAGGATATTATAGAATATGTAAATCTGTGCGAAGGGACGTGTGTATGTAGGTGCGTGTGTGTATTCGTATATGTCTGTGTGTATGGAGAGAGAGAGAGAGAGAGAGAGAGAGAGAGAGAGAGAGAGAGAGAGCATGAAGCAGAGAGGAGGAAAAGAGGAGGAAAATGATAAAGAATAAAGGAATTACCAAATGAAAGGACTGGAGAAAATCTCGGGTTAAAAGGAAAAGGAAAAGTGGAAGACCAAAAGAAGGAAAGAAAGAAGGGAAATAAAAGAAGAGAGCGAACGAAAAAAGTTAGTAGACATTTGTATGTATGTACGTATGTATGTATGTATGTATGTATGTATGTATGTATGTATGTATGGCGGGTGGAAGAGAAAGAGAAACAGACAGAGAATGAATGAATATATGGAATGTATAAATGGGTGAAAAGAAAGAAAACAATGCTAGAAAGATGGGAAAGATTGAAAGAAACGGAATAAGAAGTATAAAAGGTAGAAGGGTACGAAAGGGAAACCAGTATAAAGAGAAGGAAGACGTAAAAGAAAGTAACTAAGAAAAACAGATTGAAAAGAAAAGAAAGTCCCCCCAAAAAAAGGTGTGCTGAATGAATGTGTGGGATGTTTATTTTTCTAAGTTAACCATTGTTATTAAGAAAAAGAAATTCTCTCTAATTCTCCAACTACTTTTTGTTTGTGTTTTAGTTTTCATAAGCAGCGCTATACAAAGTTTTTAAAAAAATGATAATAGCACTTTTCGTCATCATCGTACACCGCAATTTTCGACGTTAACAGCATTAATTTTCTGTTGCATAACTCTTCAGGATTTTCCCTCAAAAATAATAAATAAATAAATAAATGAATGAATGAAAGTCATCCAATCATTGAGAGAAAAGGGGGGAGATACCAAAATATCTCCGAAAAAGAAAAAAGAAAGGAATGAAAAGAGATTGAATAACAAGACAAAGAGTAAAAGGAAAACGGAGCACTGACTTTTAAGTGACACTGAAGTGTAACTTAAGATCAAATAGAAAATTTTTCTTTCATGACAAAAGAGTTCCAATGATTGTCGACATTTCACCCAACCCCTTGCCTCAATCAGAAGCAGTTTTATGCCTGTGTCGGAAAATTCCAGTGAGTGGAATCAATGATGGCGGATGGATGATGGTTGTAAGTGACTGACGGATGGGCGGTTGTGGCGGAGGATGGATGATTGTGGTGGATGGTTGATTGTACTGATAGTGCTGGTACAGACGTGATGGTGGAATGGATTTGGTGGTTCAGTAATTATCAATCAATCAATAATGTCTAGAAAAACTATCGATTAACAGTGTCTGCCAAAATACGTCAATGAAACTGTGTATTGGCGAGACATCGCTTCTCTCAAATTCTCCTTCACTCTTTTATTCTCATCTTCATACTCATTTTTCATCTTTTCACTCTCTCTCTCTCTCTCTCTCTATCTCTCTCTCTCTCTCTCTCTCTCTCTCTCTCTCTCTCTCTCTCTCTCTCTCTCTCTCTTTCACTCACTATTTCTGACATAGTTCTTCTTTCTAATGAATATCATTTTCTTTCTGTCTACATCTGTATCACTAATCTATATCTTTATATCTTGTCAATAGAATTTGAAACATTATTATCCAGCTATGGATTTTCTTTCCTACCGTTTATTGACAATCCTTTCGGAATGTATTTATTCACCAGCGTTGTTGTTTGTTGTTATTGTTCAATCGAGGTCTGACCTGATTCAACAAACACATTATGATCAAAGACATTTCAGACCACCTTGTTGTGTATATATATATATATATATATATATATAAATATATATATATATATATATATATACATATATATATATATACATATATATATACATATATATATATATATATATATATATATATATATATATATATATATCGGAGACAACATTGTCCATTGTGTCCTTTCTTTCAAAAAGTTAAATGTAATCTGAAAGATTGAGGACTGGTATTTCTGGCACATCAAGCAACTCTATACGGATGGACAGATGGATCGAACCTCATGCTAGACCGGTTCGATCTACTTGTCTGCCTTTGCAGAGTTTTAAAATTAAACATTTTGCTATTTTTATTTACTTATTGTGTGTGTGTGTGTGTGTGTGTGTGTGTGTGTGTGTGTGTGTGTGTGTGTGTGTGTGTGTGTGTGTGTGTGCGTTTGTGCGTCCGCGCGCGCGCAATCTAAACACGTATACAACAACCGAAATGTTGATATATATGTCAATGATATCATTGATCGATTTATCTATAATCGATATGTCTGCATTACAACAATAAAGAAACACGCTTAGCAGAATCTGCTAATTACTCGATCAATTGCCATTTAATCACCGATACCTTTGTCTATGGCACTGTATTCACGGACCTATTGTGTTTACAAACACTCTACGTAGCCAGCACTGATTATAGACATTACATAGTTGGCGCTGTGTTTATAAACACACCACATGGCTGATGCTCTGTTTATAAACACACCACATGGCATTTACTGTGTTCATAAATTATCACATTGTTTACTATCAGACACACTACATGGCTGGCCTTGTTTATAAATAGACGCGACATAGTAGTCACTATGTTTCTAGACACGCCGCGTAATTGTTGGCAGATTTTAAACATAGACATAAATTATTTATAAAAGGGTTGCCGTGCACTATTATTGATTTTCCATTATATTTGCGATGGCATAAGGTTCGGGACTGCTGTTCTAAAGTATGTGGAATTTGTCTTCGAAAACGCAATTGACGTGTCTTCTAAAATATTTAAGCTCCCAACGAAGACATTAGTGAATTGTCCGCAATGACACATATCTAACTTATCTACTAGAAACTAGTACGTTGTCGACGATGATATCTGGGTGCGGTGTTCAGTGGCGGCTCATGTATAGGAACTGTGGAACTGCAGCACCCCCTATTTCCACTCGATATTATCGATATCATTCAATATGAGTCCGGATCTTTTTTAAAACGGGGGCCACATTTTTCATTAATGTTTTACGTAGTGTTTTTTGTACCGAAAGACTTTCAAACTTCGTATACTTATCTATTTTGTGTTATAGAACAGAAAAATATTTTTGTATTCGAATTTATTTCATGTAAAAAATTGTCTTATTTCGATAATTTCAACCAATCACTGACAAGTATTCAGTTGTTTACCTTTACTCCTTTGGCTCATTAAGCGATGTAAAGCGTATTTAATCTCCATACCTTCGTTTTATTTGCTTTTTTCATTTTAAATTTGCTTTAACCCTAACCTTAACCCTAACCCTAACCCTAACCCTAGGGTTAGGGTTAGGGTTAGGGTTAATTGTTTCAGAATCGTTTGTTTATGTAGTCGGCACTTAATGTATATCGGCTGAATGGACGTCAGTGATTGGTTGAAATTACAGAAATACGACAACTTTAACATGGAATAATTTATGGATTTTTTTTTTTTTTTAAGAAGACTAAGAGAAAAAGATGTTTTATATGACACATTCTACCAGTGTTCCAAGTTTCAAAGTGTTTCGTTAATGAAAAATGTGGCCCCCGTTTTAAAAAAGATCCATGAGTCCTTTCTTCTTTCATTCTTTCTTGTACATTATATAATCCTTAAGCTTAATGTCAGTAGCCATCTCCTAGTTTATGAAAAAATCTTTATGCAAAACTCCTTGTATAGAACTGTGCACTTCGTAGTTCCAGCTACGCGGTGTTTGGCTGTTGTGCGCATGCTCACATGTCCGAGATAGGAAGCTTCACACAAGGGAGAGAGAGCACTGCGTGAACGACAGTGCCGGGTGAAAGGTAGTGTTTCCTTTTGACTCCGTGTGTGTTGTGCTTAAAACGTGTTTATATTCTTGAATGTGATAAAGTGTAGAATTAAATTATTATCCTGCTTCCCGCTTCAGTGTTGCTGCCATGATTTGAAAAATAGGGCACATTTCCCCTATTCGTTGAGTTAGATAATTACCTGTGGTAAGCAAAATCATGTCTCCAACCGGAATTGTGCTTACAGAAACAAAAGTAAACATCTGAAAGAACATCAAATTATATTAATGCTAGAATGATATTTGAATAGGGAAGCGGGCATTTAGCAGATGTCTCTCAGGATCTTATACATATACATACCCCACTTCAGTTCAGTAAACAATCAATGAGACATCAAGAAAAACTTAGATAAATATAGGAAATATCTAATAACTAAATTTTCGAGTATATGACAATGAGGATCAAAGGCTCTCTAGCTTTTGATGGTCGTAAAGCGTTGACACTTCAGCAGCAGGATGACACGACTTTGTGCACAAATCAGACCAACATTCCCTCACTCTCTGTGCTTTATTATTTTGTTCGCTAGTTTCTTGCTCTTTATTTCTGCTGACTTCTCATTTACTGGTTGCCGAGTCTCTAATTTCGTTTATTCATTACTCTTCAACATTGCTCTTCAGCATTGCTTTTCAGCATTGCTCTTCAGCATTGCTCTTTAGCATTGCTCTTCTGCCATTCACGAATTACTTTTTTTCTCATATCAGTTCATCTCTGGTTTTGTTTTTATTATTTACCTCCTCTTCCAATCTCGCTTCCTCTATCCGTTTCTTTCTTTCTGTATTACTTTATTTTTCGTCTCGCTAGCTCCTCGCTTTCCAATTTCATTCATTTCTTGCTTTATGGTGTCTAGCTCTTCTAGGCTGCGTTCTCTCTTCTCCTGTCTGGAACTCACTTCGATCTCGAATGACTCTCTCTCTCTCTCTCTCTATATATATATATATATATATATATATATATATATACACACACACACACACATATATATATGTATATATATATATATATATATATATATATATATATATATATATATATATATATATATACATACATATATATATTTCTATTGAATTTTGCCTTCATACCCTGTCGTTTACTGAAATATTAACTGAATCAATAAATGTTCAGTTCAGCTTCAGTGACGCGATATGAATCCTGGATGCTTATGTTGTTCGGGTAAAACACTACCGAGCTATAAGACCAAGCTAACGAAACTTATGCGAAGCTCTTCTGTCTCATACCTGATACTCTTTTCCTCCACCATCATGTATTTTGAGCTCCATCTAAACGTTATTTTGCTTTCTTGTATCTTATTGTCCATACTCTTAGATGTTCTTTCATCCATCAACTTACCTATCACGAGCTTCTTGTAATCCAATAAGGTATGTTCTTTACTATCTAATTGCATGAATTGCTGTTTCGTCTCAAATCGAATCCTTCTCTCTTTTTGTTCTCCGGTCACGCTCTTTCCTTACTCACAAGTCATGTTTTATTTTAACTCTTTCAATAGCACTCTTCACTTGCTCTTTTCTTTTTAATCACACTTGCTGGTATAATCTCTGTGACTGATTTTCTCCAGCTGTTACCACGATCTTTAATATTTCAAAACATTTTCTTTCTATCCCTTTAGGCTCTTTGATCATAAATTCTGCTCCCTAATTGTTCTCGAATCATGATCTTTTGTACATTCACTAATATATTCATTTACACACTCATTTATCCATCCAGTCATCTGTTCATAATTCATTCACTCATTCATCCATCCATCCATCCATTCATCCATCCATTCATCCATCCATCCATCCATACATACATACATACATACGTTCGTATCATCATACATTTGATGGCAATAGTGCAGGCAACTGAAGAGACCCAGTATGTCTAAACAGCAAACTAACAGCCATTGAATTCACATATTAAGCTATAGCAATGACTGCCTATTGAGTATTGTGTTCTATTAGTGATTAAATAGTTCGTTTATATAGACTAAAATAAACTGCCTACGTCCATGCGCATCTATTTAGATAGTGTGAGCAAGTGTGCGTGTGGGTGTGTGTATGTACGTATAAATATGTAAGGATGCATGTATGGCGTATGCATCTGTATGTATCAGGCCACTCATAATGCAACTGGTAACATGTAATTCTGTACAACCAGCTGCAAGGTCGGGGCGTCAGCAACTAAACCGGCAACCCTAGCGAGCCTACATGGTAAGGAAGATGATTTTCGTTCGACACAGGACGAAAACGAAAACTTGTCAAAGGGCGGATGAATTCAGTGGGGTCAACAGCTATCCAGTAGCTGGGTGGCTGGTGGTTAGCTTGTGAGTGAGAGAGTCCTAGTCTTTGTTTAGATATCTCTATAGGAAAAGGAAAACTGATGTCTCAAGTGCTATATTTTTTTTTTTTTTTTTGCTTTTTGGGAGGGTCTTCCTTTTTTCTTTTTTTTTTGGTTGGGTGGCAAATGTGTACATGGAGTTTTCAGTATTATTTTCATCATCTATGTTGAATACCGCATGCATATGTGTACACACACACACACACACACACACACACACACACACACACACACACATGTATGTATGTATAAAATATGCTGGCAAAATCGCTAGCACACCAGACAAAATGCTTAAAGGCATGTTGCCTGTCTTTACGTTCAGGATTCATATTACGCTAAGGTCGATTTTGCCTTTCATCCTTTCGAGGTCGATAAAACAAGTACCAGTTGAGTACTGGGGTGGATGTATTCGACTTGTCTACCCCATTTAAAATTGCGGGTTTTTTGCCAAAATTAGGAAAAACTATTTTATCTAATAATTGCAGGTAGATTTTTTCCTTTCACTCTTTCAGGATCGATAAAATAATTACCACTTAAAAATTGATGTCGATGTAATCGACTTACCCACTCCCTTAAAATTACTGGTCTTGTGCCAAAATTTGAAACCATTATTTTATTTAATATATTAATTTTAATTTTAATTCAATGCAAGAGATTTTCTACAGCATTAATTTAACTGTAATAATGCCACACTTGTGTGATTATGATAATGGTCTATTACTTTCATAATTACCTTTTCTAAGTCACGCAACGTGTTTCATTAAATATTCTGAAGAAATAAAATGTCTTAATATGTAACCACTTAACTGAACAACCTTCACTCGATGAGAACTATAGAAAATTGTAATATCAAAGAAGAATAAGAATCGCTGCAAAGTGAAAATCCATTGAGACAAGCTAACACCTCATCAATGTCACTTGATACAGGAATTCCACAACAAAGTGATGTAAGGCATTGGTATGATATTGGATATCGGTTATGCAAAAGCCAGACGAAATAAAGATAATTGACAAAAGCGAATGAATGTATTCATGCTAAACTGTGCAATGCTGTTCATAATAAATAACCCTGTCTGGAATGTGTAATACAAGAAGGATTGATTGAATATTTATTGTAATGCTGAATACACTCCATTTTTATGGATTTGTTTAATCTAATGGTTTGGGATGAATATTCAACTTTAGTATGTCATGAGGCAAATTTAAATTGCACTGATTATCGCTAATCTTACAATTAATTATGGCTAATCATACACATACATTTACAGATATACATCATTCTATATGTTTCTATGTATGTATATGGATATGCTCTCTCCTTATTATTATATATAAATTTATTCTTTTACTTGTTTCAGTCGACAGCGGCCATACTGGGGCACCACCTTGAAGAAATTTAGTCGCATGAATCGAACTCAGTACTTATTATTTTCTTTAAGCCTGGTACTTATTCTATCGGTCTGCTAAGGTACGGGGACGTAAACAAACCAACACCGATTGTCAAGCGGTGTTGGTTTCTATCTCCTCAACTTTATTTTATTTTATACCTATATTTTATTTCTATCTCCTCAATACGGTCTTACCACAGAATGGAGAGTTGTAACCGAACTGCTTGTTCGGATACTTCCGTGATCAGCACCATATCTGGCCTTAGGTGTTGGAGGCGATAGTTACTAGGTCGGCATGGAGATGTTATCTTCACACCAGCCTTGACAAAAGTGATAGTTTTCATTGTAGGGCGGAGGGGCCTGTCGTAGCTAATATCACTGCAGACAGTGTCTGCTTTGACCCTCCAGACCAAATCATGCCTCCCGTAGTAGCGCCTTTTTCTCGAGGCTTTTGGACAGTTACAGATGATGTACTACAACGTTCCTCTCGTCAGACACAAGGTCAAGCTAATAACTCCACATTTCCCCAGCAGAACCACTTGGGTGGGCTCGGTTGAACATCATACACTGAAACAGGAATTTTATCCGGTGAGGCTATGTACATACATACATACATATATATGTATGTGTGTATATATAATATAATATATATATCTATATATATATATATATATATATATATACATATATATGTATGTGTGTATATATAATATATAATATATATATATATATATAATATATATATATATATATATATATATATATATACATTTATACATATATATGTATGTGTGTATATATAATATATAATATATATATATATATACATATACATACATATATATATACATATATATATATATATATATATATATATATATATATATATATATATATATATATATATATATATATATATATATATTTATATTCATATAAATAAGGATAAGATCGATATTATCGATTTTATCAAGTGGCCAGCATGGGAATAAAAAAACCATCAAAGGTAACAATTATTTAATTCGCTCCTGGTGCTATATGAACATTTATTGTGGTTTAGAGTCAAGATTTGGCTGCTATTTTCAGCATGGCGGTATCTCTTAGATACCCTAAATTATAATTTTAAATATATATATACATAAGCACACACACACAAACAAGCATATACATACATACATACATACATACATACATACATACATACATACATGCATATGTCTATGTAAATACATATGCACACACACACACACACACACACACACAATTATTTTTTAATGTAAGGCGTTTGTACATGCGAGTACGCAATTCGCAGTGGCATTGCATCGATATCATATTTCAGCAGAAATACTTCAAACGCGTGCAGCCAAGATTTATATCACACATGAATATTTATCGAGAAGCCATACATATTTGTCATGTTTGCAGTTGTTTGTAACGTCTATGCAGCTGCAGAGTTATGCACACTTTCACACGCATTGGAATGTTTAGCACCGGTCGTCTGTTGCGTATTGATGAAACCATTCTTGATGTGACCATATCCCCTCTCTCACCCTTTTTCTCTCTCCCTATTTGTCTCGCGTTCTCTAGCCCTCATCCTCTTTGCTCCTTCGCTTGTTCATGCAGGCACGTGCGCGCGCTCGCGCAAACACTTACGCACATACACATTCTTGGCATGACTATCTCTCTTTCTCTCGCCCCATTTTCCTCTCTTTCGCTTACACGTAGACATACTCATCGAATCTTTTATTGTTGATGTAATGAATGAGAGTTTGTTACACCGAGTGTGCATGGGAGAGAAAGAGAAAGTGTGGGTTAGAGAGAGAGAAAGAGAGAAAGAGAGACAGACAGTCAGACACAGACAGGCAGAGAGGAGAAGAGAAATAAAAAGAAAAATAGAATGAATGAATGAATGAATGAATGAACGAATGAAGAGAAAGTGAAATAGTGAGTCCGTGTATGGGGAGGGAGAAGATAGAGATAACGTAAAAGAAAAAGGTGAAAAGTTGAACGTAAAGAGAAAGAGAGAGAGAAGAAAGCGTATGAGATATTAAAAAGGAAAAAGAAAATGAAAGTGATAATATATAATCAGATAAGGAAAATCGTACGGAAGTGGCTTTGGCAATAGTAATACGGACGATGGTGGCGGTAGTGTAGTGGTTGCTGATGTTGAAGGTGGTGGTGACTGTGGTGGTGGAGTGCTGGGAGTTTTGATAATAGTAAAGATGATAGTTGTGGTGGTGATGGCGATAGTGGTGATGATAATGTTGGTAGAAGTGGTGGTGGTGGTTGTGGTGATGTGGATAATGATTATGATGGCAATGTTGATAAAGAGATGGTAGTTATAGTAGTGGCTATTTTTTTCTATTGACGCTGATGGTGATGGTGGTGATGGTTGTAGAGGTTATGGGGAGAGTAGTGGCGGTGATTAACCCATTTATGGTAATGATAGTAGCAGTGATGATGCTGGTGGGGGCGGTTGTAGTAGGGCTGATAGTTGTTCAACTCCACGTCTATCCTGATTGAGCGGATTTATGATCAAAGCATTCCAACCGTGACCATCGTGTCTTCTTAGGGGTATCCAGGATTACATTATCCAATGTCTCCTTTTTCATGATGGTGGGGGTGTAACGTATCGGTGATGTGGTTTCTATTTCTAGCAAGTCACGCAACTGCATAAAGTTTGCCTTGTTGGCTAATGTATGTGGTCGATGTTAGTGATGATGATTGCGATGGATGGTAATGGTAATAGAGAAGGTAATGTAATCGGAAAAGTCTCGAGGATAATGTAGGGGGGGGGGGGGGGCGAAAAGACAGATAGATATACAGAGATACAAACGGACAGAGAAAGAAAGAAAGAAAGGGGAGAGTATAGTAAAGTTGAGTGAAACAAAGTGATGATGATAATGGTAGTAGTGGTAACGGGGTGGGAGTGAAGTGGTAGTGGTGTTGCCGTCGCTGGTGGTGTGGATAATGGTGGTGATAGGGATGGCAGCGGCGGTGACGGTTGTGTTGATGATGGTGATGCTGGTAGTAAAGGTGATGAGGAAAATAGTGATGATGTCGAAAGTAATGCCGATAGTGTTGATAATGATGGCGGTGAAGCTGGTGAAGCTAGAAGTGACGGTGGTAGGCAATCGAAATGGTAAGTGTGGTGATATTAGCTGCGGTGATTGCGGTGGTAGAGGTGACACTGGTGTTGATGATGGTGGTGGTGGCGGTTGTGGTGCTACTGGTAATGGTGTTAATGATGGGTACTTGTGACAGCATTGGTGGTTATGACGACAGCAATGAGAATCATAACGATGATGGGGATTCATGTGATGATGATGATGATGGTTGGTGGTGAAGAATTCTGGTGATGGTGGTGATGATTCTTGTGAGAGTAGTAGTGGTGGTGGTGGTGGTGGTGGTGGTGGTGATCGTCGTCGTCGTTGTAAAAGTGTGGTTGATAGGGGTGAGGATGTTAGAAGCGGTGACGAAACCGGTGGTAAGGATGCTGCGATCAAGGAATTCTCTCTCTCTTTTTCAATCCCACCTTTCTCTCTCTCTCTCCCTCTCTCTCTCTCTCTCCCTCCCCCTCTCTCTCTCTCTCTCTCTCTCTCTCTCTCCCTCTCTCGTTATCTATCTGTTTCACTATCTATCTACGTACTACCTCCTGCCAACTCTTTGTCTTTCACAAAGAAACGCACCAACTCTCATATCGGCACATACCGATACCGGCACGCACACACGCGCATTCACACACACACCACACACACACACATACGCGCACACATACACACACAAGCATTGTTTATAAAAGAGCTGTTATTCAATTCATAACTACCCGCCGCCGCCACTTCCATCAATACCACCACCATTGCTGAGCCAACAAAAATGCCTCTGCACAGTGGTTCGACATACTAGAAATAGCAGCTAAATCTCCCTCAACAGTATAATATCGCGTTAAGAAAAGATCACATTAGATAAGTTAGTCATCGAAGTACAGAGACTGAACAAAATAAGGCGGGTTAGTCATGGCTAGAACGACTTTGATCATAAAACTCTTGGATAAGGCTAACTTGGGGCTTAACAATAACACCACTACCGCTCATTCAACACCATAAACTCCTACACTAGCATCAACATCACTATCACCACAACCACCACCAACACCACCATCAACTCCGTTAATTCCGCAACTCCCACCACCAGCCACCAACCCCACCCTACCACCTTTCGAGCACAACTAACACCGCCACTACTATCAACATCACAACCGCCACAACCTCTCCATTCAAAAACTCCACCGTAATCGCTACTATAAACACTACCACCGCTACCACTACCACCACCACCATAACAAAACCAACAACAACCGCTGCCATCACTAGTACCACCACCACCACCACCACCACCACCACCATCGCTTCCAACAGCAACGACTCCGACAACGCAGTTCAAAACATCACAGCACAGAACCGCACCACCCATGCACATTCATCACCATGACGTCATGGCAACGACCATTATTAGACTCTTTTGACTTTAACGAGGGAGACACATCTATGACTCACTGCTAACGTTGTTGGTTGGTTCGCTTATCATTGGAATGGTTTGTATACATACACACCTCCCCAACATCTCAAAAACATCCATACATCTATATATATATATATACATATATATACGGGGTGGGGGTTCGCGAACGCACACATGTACATGCATGTGTGCATATATTTACACTATACACGCAATAAATATAGGTACACATACAAAAATAACAAGAACGGAATGATGCCCACACACACACACACACACACACACAAACACACACGCACACACGCACAGGAATACGCAACATACACATGCATATTATATCAAGAATAGCAACAAGGGTGACAATGTAACAAGCTGCTTTAAATATACACATACTTACAGACGCGCGCGCGCATGCTTATTAGAACAATAATAACAAAATAAAAACAAAAAATAACAATAACAACAGCATGAAAATATAATAAACTATATTAAATGCATTTACACACAGATTTACATAAAAATGTGGTAAACATACTCACAAACAACTCACAAACATACACAATAACAAACTCCAAACTGCAAAATGTTACAGGCTGTTTTAAACAGACAACATAGACGCTTGTATGCAACTACACAGTCACTCTCATGCTCACACATACGTACACACATACGTACATGCACGTACATTTGCGCGCACACGCACACACACACACACATAGATTAGCCTTGATGAAGACGTGAATGACTTTTCAATATCAGGTATAGTGTAAACGCATGGTCAGCGGGATGCTTCGAATGCAACTGACCACTTGCGTGTGCGTGTGTACATTTAAATGTATGTGTACATTTATATGTATATGTATATATGTGTATGTGTATGTGCGTGCACACACATGTGTACATTTATGTGTGTGTGTGTGTATGTGTGTGTAAAGCAGATATACATTCAAGTATATTACAGAAACAGCAACCAAAATCTCCCTCAAATCATAACCTACCGATCATGACTGACTTGTAGCTACACAACAATACCAACATATACGTAAGATCCGAAGTGGGTACTTCAGTCTGCTGGGTGGCCAAATCCTCTCCAACCACACCCTGCTATCTCATAAGCGGTTGGACATTGGGTGGTCTTGAATACTCTGTCTGAAAGAAAGACGTCAGAGTCATGCTTGGAATGACTTTGATCTTTATCGGTTTGCTAGAATAGTGCTGACCATGGGCTATACAACACCCAACAACACGCTCGGGTATATTCACATACAACACACAGACGCTCACGTGTGTGTGTTTGTGTGTGTGTGTGTGTGTGTGTGTGTGTGTGTGTGTGTGTGCGTGTGTGTGTGAGTGTGTGTGTGTGTAATATTCGACACATTGCAAAAATGAAAGTAATAATCATCGCAGTAACATCAGCAATAGCATCAACACAAACACATGGTCTTACGCGCGCGAGCATGCACACGTTCAAAACGTTCACCTGGACGTATACACATGTGTACACATAGGCATTCCTTCATTTCTCTTTTTTCTTTCATTGTTTTATTTCAGCTTTATCATATATTTAGTTATTTGTTTGGTCGTATAGCTGGGAGTCGACTAGCAACGTTGTTTGGAGTGGGGGGGGGGAGAATGAATTTCACTCCATTTTTAATTTCCATGTTTTTCCATCGTTAACATTATCAATCTTTATTTTATTGGTGATAAATTTCCTTCCAGTTTACCAACTGCTTCCACCATCCCTACAGGATACATTTCATACTGTATTCATACATACATTCATACATACATACATACATACATACATACATACATACATACATGTGCATTCATATATACAGTTACACCCACTTACACATAAATATTCAATTACATATCGGATATAAACACAAATGACACATATGTCAGATAATTTAGATAAGATTAGATCCGGTTAGTACATAGTTAGTACCGGACATTTCTTTAACAAAACGATATAAATCTATGTTCTTTGTTCGGTACTAGATTACTAGAATACAATAGATAAATGAGGAGTTTAATGATAATCATTGTTTCTAATTGAGGCACAAGGCAAGCAACTCTTAGGGAGATTGGTTTAGTTAATAACATTAATCCGAGTGCTTCGCTAGTACTTTATTTTATCGACTCCGAAGGGATGAAAGGCAAAGTTAACATAGGCGGGATGTCAATTCAGAACATAAAAGAGCCAGAACAAACACCGCAAGACATTTTTATCAGTGCTCGAATGATTCTGCCAATCTACCACCCTAAATAACTGCTTCTAATTTAGGCACAGGGGCAGCAATTTTGAGGAGAGAAAATTAATCGATATCATCAATTCCAATATCTGACTGGTACATTATTTTATTGCCTCCGGGGGATAAAAGGCAAAGTTTATTTCGGTGATATTTGAAGTCAGGACTTAAAGATCCGGAACAAACGCTGCAAGGCATTTTGCCCGACGCTCTAAACGTTGAAATAAAATGTATTGATCGACAAGGAAAAGTTACATAGTAAAAATAAACACGAGTGGAGAGTAAAAACGTTACACAACGAACAAATAAAAGTGTTGATAAATATTTAAGAAACAAAGGATTTTTTTTATTATATAAAACAATAATTAAAACACAATAAAGTTTAAACAATAAAACTACGAATTCGACAATACTCACGCTCGGATGCTAAACTGCCAGCTTCCTATAACTCTGATTCTCTCCTGTTTTCTTTTTTTTTTCTTTTACCTTTTTTTGTTTTGTTTTCTATTTGTCTCACCATCCACTGTTGTTGTTGTTGTTTAGCTTCAGATCAGTTGTGATCGTGCAGGTTTATAATCAAAGGCGTTGTACACGTAACGCTTCCCAGTTGGTAGGTGTCGAACGAACACGTAATTGATCCTTTGTTGGCTTACAATAATAATAGTTTCTTACATAGATTTAAGGCCACATGTGATGTATTTGTTTTACACCAAGTCTTTGACACACAAGTGCGTTGACCGAACAACTTGGTGCAACCCACAGATTTGTTGTTTCAGATATACTATAACTCCACTTGGCCGGTGACCATATCACACACTGTGACACACTGAGGTGAATCATATATGGAGCAGTTTTACAACGCTGAAATGTGCAAGGCCACCTATTTGACATAAAAGTGAAGTCAATTTTTACCACTATTACTTAGCATTCACCATGTAGTGAACAGGCAGAAAAGTTAGAGCTTCAAATAAAAATAACTGAGGTATTTAGTTCCAGCCATTTGCGTTCTAAGTCAAAAATCCCGTTGAAGATTTGACTTGCATCCTTATGGGAGTCAATTACCAGTTAAGTACAGAGGTTGATTTAATTGAATGATGCTGGTAAGTAAGAGAATACAGTTGAGAATTCCAAACGAATCTTTTTAGTGTTCTTTGTGATATAAGGAGAGATGTGATTGAAGGTGTAAATAATAATCACTACAGTATTCTTCAGAAGAGCAGCGACTCCGTGTATTATTCGCTTTGAAACACAATGATGGAAGAAGGCTAAATAAATCCGATAATTAACGGGAGATGTGGCTTGTCTGTGACATATTCAGTTCAATTTCAAGATATAGTGGGCAAAAAGCCATAGACTTCCCAACATATTATATCTATTCCTGTATCCCCAAGACTTTGTGATTGAGCGAAAGAAATCATTATCACCAACTCAAATACCAAAAGAGGTCTCTATGTTCTCAATCGCCAGATAAGAACTGCATCCGAACCTCTTTCAGATCACATGTACTATCTTAAAAAAGCAGGATGGACATATTAGATAATGTAACCCTTGATATACAAAACGATTGGATGGTCATGGTAAAAATATCTTTGATAATAGTTCTGCTTCATCTTTTATTGCTGTTAATATTTTCTAAGTCAACCTTACTTGAACAGATCCATGTTCGAAGACATTCTAGCACGACCACCTCATCTTTTGGGGAGATTGCCTAGGATTGTATTGTCCAGTGTTTTACTTTATTTTATTTAAAACTATAGGTTGCACTTTCAGACAGACTTGATTATTTCTGGCTGCTCAAGGAACCATGTAGAATCTCACCTATTACAAATACCAGTCGTTACTGTAGTTTAATCCTAGGTCAACTCTGACTGATAAAAGCTGTTAAGCCATTTATTCATCCATTGATGATGAATGAAGACTACGACATCATTTGCGTAGCACTTCAACGAAGAACCCACCACACTGGAGACTGGAGAATCATGACTGCAGCTGCATATATTATACCTTGTGTGCCTCTGAAAACGGAGAAGTTACGTAAGTGGCGGTCTTTCATTGCCACCAACATGCGTGATACCTCGACCCTGCAACGAAAGATCTGCTGTCTATTGTATTTGAAGAAGTTCACACCTATCAGGCCTAGATATAATTTGCGCGTAACCAAATTTTAAGAGGAAAAAGCTTGCGCAGTATCACCCACAATTTCTCGTACTGAATCATCTGACTCTGGCTGCAATTCATGATCAGG
>NC_142948.1:6502525-6557525 GCF_046866305.1 Octopus bimaculoides | reverse complement strand
ATATATATATATATATATATATATATATATATATATATATATATATATACAACGGGCTTCTTTCAGTTTCCGTCAACCAAATCCACGCACACGGCTTTGGTCGACCCGAGGTTATAGAAGAAAACTCTTGCCACGCAGTGGGACTGAACCTGGAACCATGTGGTTGGGAAGCAAGCTTCTAACCACACAGCCATGCCTGTTTCTTTGATAGACGTTGTGGCAGTGTCTTGATACTATCGAAAGAAACTAAGTTGTTCTAATTCAATTGGAATAAGTGTTTTCCCTGTCAGTATTGGAATAAGTACATCTCTAATTGGAAATGTTTACGCCGAAGGTTAAGGAAAAAGAAGTGTGTTATCATCTGTGTGTGTGTGTGTGTGTGTGTGTGTGTGTGTGTGTGTGTGTGTGTGTGTGTTAAAGCGAAAGCGAGTTCAATCTGGTACAAAAGGAAGTAAGTTTGAATCAGAACCCAACCCTGAGACAAACCATAACTGGGAGAGTCTTGGTGACGCAACACTGCATTTGGCTAATCTGAGCGGAAACTACCAAAACTAAGAGATGAAACACAGATGGCGTCCATAAGCATGCAACGTTGGTTGGAAGCGATCATGCTAGTGAGAATGATGATAGAAGACACAGCTGATGTCAAGGATAAAACAACATTGCTTCACCTGAGGCTCTCTATTGGTGTTATATATGTAAGAAATCCGCTACATTTGGCCCTACGGAAACCATAGCTCTTAACGCAGATAACCAAGAAGAGAATGAGATTTACAGTAATAAATGCAGCAAGGTTTTGTGAGTATTTGTGTGTGGAGGGGATAGTTTCTATTACTTCTGAGGTGTTGAATAGTGTGGGTCACGTAAGCACATCCACAAATATACACATGCGTGTGCGCGTGAAAATGGAGAGTGAGCCTAAAATGGGTGTTCACTCGATATGCTTGAAAAAGTAACCAAATTTCCCCTAAAGCACACATTGCTATCTTTAAAAACAAAGTCATAATGAATGATATAGACCTAGGTAACACTGTTGGAACTAAACTGCAGTAGCCAAACAAACAGTTCATACTGGAGGGTGATAGGTCATCAGATATAACTTTTATGGACACGTTCCTGATTATGTACACAAATTCAACAAGTCCGATCGCAAAAGTGAATTTGTTCTCTGCGAGAGAAGAAGCTCTGTAACGGTTGCTTCGAGCTGCTACCTACGCTGACATTTAATCGTTAAGATGTTGGGTTCGTGCTGTGAGATGTTAGGACCTCTTTAGATGGGCCGGCTCCGCTTCTGCGAGTTATATGCCAACGATCCCCACTCGTAATTTCTGATGCCACTATAGACGAGCACAGCCTGGACAGGTCTGCTGTATCAGGCATGTCATGGGACTAACCAACAAGCATATCCACAATTATACTCCACATCAACAAATGCAGTCATAGATACGTAACGTTTGAATATATGATGTTATTGTCACATCGATAAACCAAAACATTGCTTTAGACAAAATATTAACTCCGATACTGTATATTAGGAAACTTAGCCCTCGATGTACTAACTTCTAAATAAATAGTGGGATGACCACAAGTGGAACGATTCTTTTGACCAGGGCTGACCTACAGCTATAAAGTAACATTCAATACAGCTGTATATTGAGGATTTTTAGGGCTCACGGAGCGCATTAATTAATAAATACTCAAGTTGTGGTTTATGTATTTACATCATATATCAACTACACACTTGCTGTATGTGTGTGTATGCGTGTGTGAATGCATGTGTTTATATATATATATATATATATATATATATATACATGTATGCACATTCATATGCATATATACATACACATATATGCATGCATACATACATATATAAATACAAACATGCGTACATAAGCTCCAAAATTTATTCTATATGTAAACACACACATACCGGTTGCACGGGTGGTGGTGGTGCATGTGCACTGTCGATCTGATTTTATCAAGCAGCAGGTGTTGGTGACATTCGACTGTTTTCACTTTGTAAAATAGTATACTTATTAAGAAGAGAGAGAAGACAGAAGGTATGTGTGAGTGCTTGAAATTAGAGAATGACTCCGAGGTGAGGAGAGAGAAAGAGAGAATGTAAAGAGAGAAAGAAGAGAAAATCTGGAGAGGGTGAAAGTGTGTGTGTGTGTGTGTGTGTATATATGTGTGTGTGCGTGCGCGCGTACGTCCGCACATGTTTATCCGTTGAGGCGAGTGCCATGTTGATAAGCTCCCGGCAACACTGTACAACGACCTGGTTTCTATAGCACCAAAGCTACAAGTAGTGGGGGTAGCGATGCCTACTAACAGGAAACTAACTCGAAACACACCGTTTACGTACTCTTAATAAACACATTTATATAACATAGCCAAACACTGTTTCATAAAGGCTTCGTGGGCGCACACACACACTCACACACACACACACACACACACGCACACACACACACACTTCGTTTCGAAATATACAATCTACATTAAATTTCATTTTTAACTTCTGAATCCGTAATTAGATTTAAATTTTTTTAAACAAAGATTATGATTCTGAAAAAAAAAAGGCGAGGTGCTTTTAGGTTTAAGAATTTGGGTACGGGATCAGAGTTAAAGTTAGGATTAAGGTTAGGGGTTAAAATTTAGAAAAATTTTCTGAAAGAAACAAAAGTTACGAGGGGATATTTGGTCCGAAATTCCACCCATTGTTTATCCGGAATTCTTACAATAACTATAATTTAAATAAATTACTTTACGGAGTTTGCTTCAATCGCCTGAATTTTTAACCAGAACAATGCCGGATATTTCGGCTTATAAAAGATGGGGTAGACTCAGGAAAAGTGATACCAGTATATGTCTGATACATATCGACACCAGAAGGATAAAAACCGAAGGCAGCCAGACCACGGTTTGAACTCATAACATAAAACGACGTAATTCCAAAGTACAAGTTTCGTATGAAGCCAACTTTGCCCGACGTCCTTCTCGGATCGATGAAATAAAGTACTAGTAAATATTGGTTCCAATTTTTGGCACAAGGTTAGCAATTTCGGTGGCGGGGTTAAGTCGATTACATCGACTCCAGTGTTCAACTGGTACTTATCTTATCGACCCCGAAAATGAAAGACAAAGTGAACGTCGACGGATTTTGAACTCTCAACGTCTGAACAGACGAAATGCCGCTAAGCGTTTTCCCTAGTGTGCTAACGATTCTGCCTGTTCGCCGCCTTGATGAAGGTAACTATTGTTTCACATTTTGATACAAGGTCAGCAATTTTGATGGAGAGGGTTAGTCGATTGCATCGACCCCAGTGTTCAGTTGCCTCAAATTTTATCGACCTCGAAAAGATGAAAGCAAAGTTCACCCCGGTGGAATTTGAACTCAGAACGTAAAGACGGACGAAATGCCGCTAAACAATTTTTCCGGTGTGCTAACGGTTCTGCAGGCTAGCCGCCTTACTACTAGTAGATACTGATTTTAAATTTTGGCCCAAGGCCAGCAACTTTGAGGGAGGGTTAAGTCGATTACATTGATTCCAGTATTCAACTGGTACTTATTTTATCGATCCCGAAAGGATGAAAGGTAAAGTCGACCTCGGCGGAATTTGAACCCAGAGCGTAAAAATGGACGAAATGTCGCAAAGCATTTCACCCGGCGTGCTTAACAACTCTGCCAGCTCGCCACCTTACTACTAATAAATATTGAACTCAATTTCATGTTCCTTCTAAGCATACCAGCTGAAAATGGAATTATAATAGAACACTAAGTCACTCCACCGATCTTCTGTACAATGCTGGATTCTCCGTCGGTTCGACAGTGACCATTTAGTTGTTCGATCACTTGAACTGCCTATTTCATAAATTAGATATTCGATGAATTAACGCGTAAATGGGTGAATATTCCATAGATATGTGTATCTCTAATGTAATTCTAAAGCGGAAACAGCATGACAAAACCGGGCCTTAAATTACAACTACAATCCATTCGACGGACTGACAGTTTCTAGTTTGCTGAGGGATCGACACCGGATCTCATGACTACGAATGCAATATTATAAGACCAAACAATACTTATGCCAGTCTTAAAATATTTAATGGCAGGAACATCCAAAAGCAAACAAGAAAAAAATTATCCGAAGAAATATCAAAACTGTTAGTAAGCATTTTTATTATCAGTAAACATTTTTATTATCACAAAACATTATAGTTTGTACCGAATCACCTTTTAAAAATTGTTAAAACTACGATTAGTTTTCCTTTCGATTTATACCAATATAAATTCATCTATTTGTCCTTCTCTCTCTCCATCTCTCTCCCTCTTTTTCTCCTACTCTTTCTCCCTCTTCCATTCTCTCCTCCTCTCTCTTTCACTTACACACACACACACACACACACGCACGTACACGCGCGCACGCACATAAACTTGCATGCATATATTCTACATGCTAAGTGTGTCTATGTCCACTCACGTGGCTTGCAAACTCTATATCCGTGTGTATATAATACAAAACCAGAGCCTGGGGAAACTAACTTGTGGATGTCTGTGTCGGTGCAAGTCAGTACAGACAATTCTCAAATATGAATAAGTTTCGATGACGTATGATGTTCACCTGTTACTTCATCTGCGACTATCTATTTTCTTGTGTCCCCCATCTGTCTGCCTTTGTCTGCCAATCTGTGTTTACTTCTTTGCTTTTCCGTTTCTCTCTCTCTCTCTCTCTCTCTCTCTCTCTCTCTCTCTCTCTCTCTCTCTCTCTCTCTCTCTCTCTATCTATCTATCTATCTATCTGTCTGTCTATCTATATTTCTCTCTTTCTGTCTTATCTGCTTCTTTGTCATTGTCTAACTTATACACACAAAACCATGCACACACGCGCGAGCACACACACACACGCACACGCACACACATACACTAATATATGTCTGTGCGTCACACACACACACACACATATACGCAGAACTGGGCCTAAATCCGTTAATTCGTTAATCGTTAATTAACGAAGTTAACATTTTCGTTGACAATTTAACTTTTAAATTAACTTTGAAGATCATTATCAGACTAATAAACTTTCGTTACATTTAGCTTCCGTTAACTCAAGTCCGTTAACCCAAAACTCGTCTACTGCAGCCCCTAGAATCGGGGCTGCTATATAGTTGAAACAATTTTTTCTGGTAAGTACAGTCTTTTCAGAGTATTCTTGCTCATTTTCATGATTCTGATATTTTAATTTTTTTTTTTTTTTTGTTGCAGATTTTTGAATAAACAACCTTCGAATTTACAAGGAAAATGGAGAAAAATGAGTATCGTGCTGTCATAAAGTACCTTCATTTGAAAAGCATGACTCCATCAGAAATCCATGAAGATATGGTGAGAACCTTAACAGACAATGCTCCTTCATATGCAACAGTCAAACGCTGGGTAAATGAATTCAAGCGTGGCAGGGAGAATGTGGAAGATGATCCAAGACCAGGAAGACCTCCAACTGCAACCACCAAGGACAACCTTTACCTTGCTCTTGGTATGATAATGCAAGATCGCCGAATATCATGTCGTCAGATAGCCGAAAGACTGGGCATCTCAACTGAAAGAGCAGACAACATTGTGACAAAAGAACTTGGGTTGTCAAAGGTTTTTGCAAGGTGGGTCCCTCGCCTTTTGACTCCAGGTGCACTTTGTCCACAAGCAATCTGGAACTGTTTGAAGCTGATGAAGAGAGTTTTCTTGCTTGTTTCATTACTATGGACGAATGTTGGGACCATCACTACCAGCCTGAAACCAAAGAACAATCAAAGCAGTGGAAGCACACATCTTCTCCTACCCCAAAGAAGTTCAGGGTCATTCCTTCAGCTGGCAAGGTCATGGCGTCCGTTTTTGGGGATTCTCATGGTGTCTTGCTGATCGAATACCTTGAAAAGGGTCACACCGTGACAGGGCTGTATTATTTTCAGCTACTGAAACGCCTCCGAGAAGCAACCAAAGAAAAAAGGCCGGGAATGCTCACCAGAGGAGTCCTTTTTCATCACGACAATGCTCCAGCCTCAGTGGTTGCCGTGGCAACAATTCGTGATTGTGGATACGAAGTTGTTCCCCATCCGCCTTATTCGTCAGACTTAGCCCTCTCTGACTTTCATCTATTTCCAAAAATGAAAAAAGCCCTGGCTGGTCGCCATTTTGCCAGTGACAATGGCATCATTGATGCTGTAGGAAGTTTCTTGGAGTCCCAAACAAATGAGTTCTTCTACGCCGGGATAATGACGCTTCAGCACCGCTGGAGAAAGTGTTCAGCCATCGAGGGGGACTATGTAGAAAAATAAATCATCAGAAGTCTTGTACCATGTTTTGTTTTGTTTTGAGGCTCAAGACTTTTCAGACACCCCTCGTACTATAGTGTGAAAACTGCGAATTGGTCCTACCGTTACGGTTTAGGACTAAATATCTGGCGGTACTTTTTCCTGCCTTTTACATTCGGCGTGCCCAGACATGTGGGACCGGCATGCCTATATCTAACCAACAAGATGCTGTCTTGCAAAAGAATTCCTTAAGTAACATGACGGTATGTACTTTTGTTGGTCTCGCAAAATTTTTATGACGAGCACCCGTGCTCGTCATAGAATTCTCATGTAAGTCATCACGTGATATTGAGAGAGGGAGAGACAGAGAGAGACAGAGAAAGAGAGAGAGAGAAGGAGGGAGAGAGAGAAGGAGGGAGAGAGAAGGAGGGAGAGAGAGAGAAGGAGGGAGGGAGAGAGAGAGAAGGAGGGAGGGAGAGAGAGAGAAGGAGGGAGGGAGAGAGAGAGAAGGAGGGAGGGAGAGAGAGAGAAGGAGGGAGGGAGAGAGAGAGAAGGAGGGAGGGAGAGAGAGAGAAGGAGGGAGGGAGAGAGAGAGAAGGAGGGATGGAGAGAGAGGCAGAGACAGACAGACAGACAGGTGTCCACATCACAGCACAAGAGCTAAAAAAGACGTCTTCAATAGGTGGTGTTTCATCCAAATTAAATTCTAACACGCAATACTCCAAAATATACTTGATGCGAATAAATCTAAAAAAAAAATATCATTTCATCCACGAGTCTGTAACATCTTAAATGTATTCCTCTTTGTGCAAAAATCCTTTGACAAAATAGTTAGCTAAGTACAAATCAATACTAGACTAAGGTTAGAAATAAATTTTGAAAAAAAGGCAAAACACATCGCATGGTCGTTTAGGTGCAAAAGCATAATGAAAATATTCTAAAGTCAATATTAAACATTAGTCAGCCAGGATTAAAAGCAAGCACCAATAAAAACAATAGTTGTCATTTGTACGCGAATATTAACCTGGTAGCTTTTCCCATATTTTCTCTAATTGTTTTAGGTGCCTATGTAGTCGCGCGCAGACATAATCATCCTTTGGTCTTCACAATGTTGAGCCAGGAAAGCATTGAGAATGTGACAGCTGGAGATAGAACGGAAGAAAACTCTTGGCTGATACTCATTTCAATCACTGTCAGCCTCTTCTTTTACACACACACACACACACATGCATGCATGCATGCATATACACATACATATACACATACATATACACATACACGTATGTATGTATGTATGTATGTATGTATATGCATTTACAAGTGCACTAAACATTTCTGGTCGTCAGATTTATACCGTTTAGATCTTCACTTTTTGAATTTTTTTTTTTTTAGCTTTTTTTCTTCCTTTTTCAATTTCGCCTATGATAATTTATGTAGAAAATATAGCTTAACTTCTACGTCTAAC
Organism: Octopus bimaculoides; assembly: GCF_046866305.1. Taxonomy (NCBI): domain Eukaryota; kingdom Metazoa; phylum Mollusca; class Cephalopoda; order Octopoda; family Octopodidae; genus Octopus; species Octopus bimaculoides. Next base: position 6,549,751 of record NC_142948.1, on the reverse strand, counting down.
AAGTTGCATTATAGACTAGTTAATGTGTGTGTATTCATTCATAATAATTTTCTGTTAAGAAATAGTTGCTGAATAATGTTTGCTATTAGTGTCATGAGATACATTTCCGATATAGTAGATATGATGAGTTTTCATTCGGTTTATACAATTTATATAACTTTTGAAGTGTGATAGTAAGCTGAAGCCAATTCTCCTAATGCTGTTTGTGCCTTTAGGCTTACACATACTGACAACACACACACACACACACACACACACACACACACACACACACACACACACACACACGCACACGCACGCGCGCGCGCACACACACTTTCTTTCTGTATCTGTCCCTTCCTCCTCTACACTCCATGTAAGTGTTTGAGTGTGGGCATGTCTCTCTCCTTCCATACACACGCGTACATGCGAGCACACACACACACACACACACACACATACACACACATCTTTGTCTTCCATTTTCATTCCTAATTCACTGACAACAGGATTTACAGTTAGACGAGCTACGTGCGTATTATCAATCAACTCGAGTGACTGGCTCGTGTCTGCCGTTGTTATTGAGTGCGCACGCCTTACTGTGTGCGTGTGACTGTGCGTGTGTATGAGTGTGTGCGTGCGTGTGAGTGTATGCGCGTGTGTATATGTGTGTGTGTATGCGTGCGTACACCTGGGTTAGTGTATATGCATGCGTGTGCGTGTGTATGTGGGCTTGTATGTGTGAGTGGATGAATGTGTGATCTTGTGTTTTTGTTGATGAATGCAAGTACATTTATGCGTGTATGTGAGTGTTCATGCTTGTGAAAGCTGCGCAGATTTCTTAGTGAATATGTATGTATGTATGTATGTATGTATGTGTGTGTGCGTGTGCGTGTGCATGTGGGGGGGGGGGGGGGGGGGTGCGCGTTCTTACGTGTTCCTCGACAGACGGAAACGAAACGTTTACCTTAAAAGCGTTTTTAAGATGACAAAATTTCGGTCACACAGCAGGAATAGTTTTATGTTGTCGCCATTCTGGCTACCGTAAGAAACATTGATATTAATCATGATTAAGGTGATAATATTAATAACCGTTTCTAACATAGGTTCGAGACATGGAATTTGGGGTAAAGGAACAACGGATTAGACGGATCCAAGTACTCTACTGGTACTTTATAATATTGACCTCAGAAGAAGGAAAGAGAAAGTTAATTTCAGCGGTATTTGAACTCAGAACCTAAAAGGCCCTCGTCCTCAATCCTATCAACTTTGTCCATCACACTACTTCTTTCACAATAGCCACTTGACAGAACACTACCTGGCTCACCTTGTAAATGCGGCTGGTGATGCGATCTTCAAGATGAATTCAGCTAATAGCCAGGCTCCTCATACGTGCGTCAATAATTGTTCGACATAACTACAATTCTGCAATCCACATGTACATGCAGTACGGTTTAGTCACTTTGTACGCATCTCGAGGATTCCTGCTTGGCAGCACTACCGTTCTTTTAGACTTTGTTAAAATTCTGTCTAATGTTGGCACAAGGTTAGCAATTTTAAGGAGAGAGACTAGTCGATTATATCGTCCCCCAGTACTTGACTGGTACTATATACTACATCCGAAAAGTTGACCTCAATGAAATTTGAACTCAGAGCATAAAGAGCCGGAAGTACTGCAAAGCATTTCTTTTGATGCTCAAATGATTCTTTCTACTATAGGCACAAGGCTTGAAATTTTGGGGGAGGAGGCCAGTCGATTAGTTCGACTCCAGTACGCAACTGGTACTTAATTTATCAACCCCGAAAAGATGAAAGGCAAAGTTGACCTTTGTCGAATTTGACCGACGGACGAAATACCGCTAAACATTTCGTCCAGCGTGCTAACAATTTCAGCCAGCTGTGAAAAGTGTCTTTCTGATGATTTACTGATTTAGTCCTTGCAGTAGTTGCTGTTGTTGTAAAAGATTCTTATAGTCTGTCGATTGAGGCTAGGAGAGGGTGCTCTTAAGTCTTAGCTCCTGGAAATGAGAATAGGGTGATTTTTTTCCCACTCTAGAATTGTTCCCAGTGTCACCTATATCAAATGATATATATTTAAAATTAATTTTAAAACAACCTAATCAATTTATGTTGGTGGAGCAGTGCATAAAATCCTCGCCTGCCTAACATTTTTATCTTTTGAGGAAAAAATTCATTATGTTTCTTAAAAACAAGCTTTTAAAATTCCATTTTTGATCAGTTTTGTCAGGCATCAATTCCCCCGTTTTGAATTACACAACCAGGAGTAACTTTTCCATTTTTGATGTTTTGTTCCCATATTCTTTTCCAGAATTAGATGTCCAGAAAATTTTTCTAAACAAATTAAATATCAAAAAAAGTACAGTGGTATAAAGCATATTGCATAACTCATCCACATACATACATACATACATACGTAAGCTTTTCTTTTGTAACAACCTACTGAATTACAAGTATCTCTGCTGCAAATAATATAAACAGTGTATTTCAGGTAATAATTTTAAGTAGAATTACCATGATTCATATTCAACTAGTTAACCAATAACTATTTTATATCGGGTATTCTTGTAGCGTCTTCTTAAAATTGAAAGAACAAATAGTTGTACAAAGGATGACAAAAAGAACAAGACTCACTTGCTGTTTTCCTCTTTTCTTCTAGATATCTTTTCTTTACAATTCTACCGAAATATGGCCGGTCAAAATAAACTATAAAACTCCACTCAGGAAAAGAAACTAACATACGCATTTCATGGTTATATACTATGGCGACAAGAGAAAGAAAAACTAATGTAATTCATTATGTCTCTGAAGATATTACGATCTATATTGGAAACTTCTGCACTTCTGACAAACGGGTGGATTTAATAATAGTATTTTGAGCTGATACAGGGATGGAATCCGGACAAAGAAAATGTTTATACCTGATAGCTTAACGTTGGAAAACCGCTTCCCAAGCAAAAACAAAAAAAAAAAACATAATAAATATCGATATCTAGTCTTCCTATCTCTTCTGTTCCAAACATTGTGTGTTATAAATACCAATGTGCTGATGAAGACGCATCGTACAAAGATGTTATGCACAAATAAATAATGTTTATTTGCGCATAAGAATGTTATACCAGACTTTCAAAATTATGGCAGTTCTCCTTAGAACAAGAAACTATCTCGCAATAGATTTGAAGTGCTAGTGCCAATATCTGAAATATTTCACTGGGCTATAGGTGAAAAGTCATTCCACTGATATCCTCAGTCGCAATAACATTGACGAGAGGGTTCCACAAAAACAGTGATTTAGACAGGCACCATCTCAATAAAAACGATGTAGAAAGAGGCTAGAAATTAATCAAAAGTCTTTGAGCATCGTATTTCTATATATTACTTAACTACTAGATACTTGCTCGACAAAAGTGAGCGGGAAACCCTTAAGCGCCCAAAATGCGGTCGAAAATGTTTATATCATTGTCAGAGATACAAAACATTTCACACGATGGCTGATGATGTAAAAGAGACATACTACACAGCAGCAGCACAAACATGTCATTAAAGTACTTACCTTCCTATGCGGAAGGCAATCTCATATAGGTTTGAGGGAGGGTTCCAAAGCTCGCCCTCTGCTCAAAGAATATTCCCTATTTCGATTCTAACCCCAGACAAAAATGAACAATCTCTCCTTTCATCCAAATCCCAATTTACCATTCGCACCTACTTTTCATAACGTATGTGTGCGCGCGCTCGTATGTAGTGGTGTATATTTTACAAAATGACATTTATTTACGATGGATTAGATACAAATGAAGGTGCAAATTAAAATGTTATTGCGTATGCTTGTTTATGTAAATGAGGCCTTACTTTCACGTCTAATTCCCCTTTGTATTTAGTTCTGGGCCAACTGGTTATAGTAAAACATATAAAGCTGTCTATTTAGGTCCCCACTTCACGACTCATCGTCTTACACCATAAAAAGTAGAAACATTTATAGAACGTGTTCAAAGCGACTTTAGAACAACTGCAACTAACCGACCAATCAACTTTAATAAAGGTCAGTTGACATGAAAAAGTGACGTCTACCTTCGAAAGATATCTCTGCTAAGGCCAATCAGGATTTCTTGCTGAACAATTATACAAGGTGTGTAAAATGAATGTTTCTCGTTTTTCGTTCATAATAAATACTCTATTGGTACGTGCTTCCTTTCCTTTTTTCTTCCTTTTTTTTTCTTTATTCTTTCTTTTCTAGGTTTCTTCTTTGAACATGCTTTCGTATAACCAATTCGGACTGTAGGAAAAACACTGAAATCTAATCTAATGCATCTACAGAAAGTCAGCTTAGTAGAGAACATTTCTTCCTCAATAGAAGATAAAGTCACCACTGCATGATAACAAAACACTCATCGATTTTATATTGCTGCCAAACTTAACTTCCACTTGCGAAAAAAAAAATATCCGCGATATATAGGCGACCTATCTAGAGGAAAGATGTTTTCCATCCAGTTAATTCCACGGAAATCAGTTAACAGCCCTGGCCGAGCAGGTTGCGGAGAAACGAGAAAAGACTCTCTCGTCTGCATTCACAATTTTATAATTAGAATTGGTTTTGGTCTGCCATGAGATGATGAGATGGTTAATGTTTCAAACAGGAACACTTAATCAGGAAAGTTTTTAAAAATTCAATTTACTCTCGCCCGCAAATCATCACAAGCCTACCGACTCTAATAAATATTTTCTGATACTGATTTCTCTTGTTGGCACAATGTCACAAGTTTTCGGGGAAAGGTATTGTTGATTGAATCAACTCCCCCACTTCCATCTTATATTATTGAAAGATTTAAACTCAGAAAATAAAGAGTTGTAACTGAACATCACAAATAATATTCGCTCTAACGATTGCACATTTCGCCGTTAATATTAACACAAGACCCACACATTTTAGGAGAGGGACAAAGTTAACTGAATCGGCTCACAATTCTGCTTTGTTGATATTTATGCTGTCATTCTCTGAGACATAAAAGATGCCGATTTTTAACTCAGAATAAAAATGAACCAAAATAAATATTGGTTCCAATTCTTGGCACAAGGCCAGCAATTTCAGGAAAGGGGTTAAGTCTATTACATCGACCCCAGTGGTCAACTGGTGCTTACTTTATCCTTGAAAGGATGAAAGGCAAAGTCGACCTTGGCGGATTTTGAACTCAGAAGGTAAGGACGGACGAAATGCCGCTAAGCATTTTGACCGGCATACTAACGATTATGCCAGCCCGCCTCCTTATCGAAGATAAATATTGGTTTCAAATCTTCGTACAAGGCTAGTAAGTTCTGGGGGATAGGGTTAAATCGATTACATCGACCCCAGCACTCAACTGATATATATTTAATCGACCCCGAAAGGATGAAAGGCAAAGTCGACCTCGACGGAATTTGAACTCAGAACGTAAAGACGGGCGAAATGCTGCTAAACATTTTGCCCGGCATCCTGACAAATTCAGGGCTGTGATACAACATCGAGGTTGGATCATAACTATGAAATGGCATAACTTCAAGGTTAAGGTATATCTTCAAGGTTATAGTATAACTTCAAGACTACAGTATAAAGAAAAATAAGAAAATGAAAACTTGGTCCTGTCTTGAGGTTGGATTTGTGATCTAAATTCCGTGTTACAATCTGATACAACAGTTTTTGTTGTTCTTTCCCCACCAACTGACATTATCCAGCAATTGTTTGGTATTCGTCATTCCATAATGATTCATATTCATGAAACTCCATAGAATAAATAAATAAAAATAAATTTCTTGCTTCTACTTCCTCGATATCATCAAAATAAAAAATATCTAGCTAAATCTAAAAGCTTTTGACTTCAATCATAAACTGCTATTGCAATAGCATTCATTACTGATGCTCCCTTTTTACCTCCGGGCAACTAATAAGTCTCCCACTTCAAATCACTTTGTCCCCAATCTCCAGTTGAATTGAAACAGGAGGCTGGAAAAGAGATAGACTATAACTGCAGTTTCACTGGAGATTGTATATTTGAATTCCTCTGTATTCTTGCGTGAGCTAATTTTCATTAACAATTTATTATATGTCGTCATTTAACCCCGCTAATCATTCCATCCCTTGCAAAATTTCAAGTCCACAGAGTGACTCCCACGCCGATTAATTTATATCTACGTAAAAGTCACTCTTCCTTTTCTTATTTTTCTTCGTTTTATTTGTATTATAACTCAACATATTATTGTACTAATAATATGCTTTTTCCTCTTGTTTGCTATTGTTGGGGTTGATGACGATGTTCCTGTTCTTGGTGTTGTTTGTAATGCTGTTGCTTTTGCTAAAAAATATATATATATTCCATTTCAATAGGCAATTTATAAAAGGTTTCCCCACTACCACCATAACGCGCACACATAGACACACACACACACACACATATGCACGTACGCGCACACAGACACATTTTCACCCCACCCACTCTTTTAGATGATCACCCAATAAATACAGTATTTCCAGTGTGCCATCAGGATAAATTGTCTTCAGAGATTGATTAGCAGGCGTTATCGTCGGAAATGAAGTGTGCTAAGCGTTTACCAATAGACGTGAAAGATACAATATGCGTACGAATGCATGTGTGTATGTATGCTTATATGCATGTATGTGTGTGAAGCGTGTACGTTAATGTGTGTGTGTGTGTACAAATATGTATGTGTAGCTGGCGCGTCCCGCGCCTGTGTGCGTATGTGTGAGCGTAGGTGAATGCTAGTGAGTGTGCGCGTGCATGTGTGTGTGTGTGTGTGTGTGTATGTGTGTGTGTGTGCGTGCGTTTGTGTGTGTGTAAGTATATATGTATGTTTATATGTATGAATGTATATATACTGCAGTTATGCAGCAAACTAGACGACGTGCGTCATCTGGTTTTCTGCTTGACTGCTATGAATCCTTATCCCTTTGGGTTCGATAAAATAAGTTCCATAAGTACCAGTATTACAGTGAAGTTGAGTCAGTTTAAATGTAAATAGGGAAAGAAAAGGAACAACGACAGAAAGGAAAACGGCCTACTATCGAGACAAAAAACCAATTATATAAGAGTGTGTGTGTGTGTGTGAGAGAGAGAGAGAGAGAGAGAGAGAGAGAGAGAGAGTGTGTATGTATGTGTATGTGTGCACGCTCGCGCGCGCGTATGCGTTCTTGTATAAAAGTGAATAAATGAAACTCCGTTTCAATGCAAGCTTTGTGTTCATTCGATGAACGTGTAAAAGAAAATGACTGAGTATTCCAATTAACATCTCAATCTGGTCTCTGTACTCCTTAATCGCCAAAAGGGACGTATTAAGTTTCCAGTAGCCAAGACCTCTATATAACTTATCTGTGTCGAGCTTACAGGTGGCCATCTTCTGATCACTGTAGCTGACCATGTGAAACTGTGGACACCTAGCTATCTTCTTATCTACTTTTCTAATTACTATTCTATCTAGATAAGACCTGGAATATCGGTGGCTATTTGCCAATGTCCACAATGGGGCATTCGGAAATTCCAGTCTATATGGATCTACCAGCTCAAAACGTCTTAGTAGATCCCGGAAGCAAGCATTACTTATCCTATTAACACACGAGCCAACATAATCTACGCGCGCATCGCAGATTGTGTTATAGTCTCCTAGTACAACTAAGGATATGTGATGTCTCTAGGTTCTGATAATATTCAGTTTGCCCCCTATCTTGAGGTGCATAAATTGCAACCAGTCTGATAGTCTTAAAACGGCTGAACGTCAAGTCAATGACGACCAGCCTACCTTCTGGATCTGCAAAAATCAACTTTTTCTCAGAAACCCGGTTTCTTTTTAATAGGACCAACACCACCCCGTTCCTGCTATGAGGACAGCACGGAGAGATGAAACTCTCGTAACCGTCAAACAGCAGAAGCAGATCTCTTGGCCCCTTCAACCGGATTTCGGTAGCAACAACAACATCTAAATCCCGTGACTTGACGTCATTTAGGAGGCGTCCTTGCTTCCAACTAGACGTCAGGCCACGCACATTTATACATCCAACGTGAATGCTTGACATGGACTTACCTTAGTCAGTGGTACTCTCTTTTTCGCTGGTTCGTGAGTTGATATTCTGACATAGGTCCTCGTACATTGATTTGTTAAAATCAAGTCTTGGAGGACCCATGTCAGTTGGGTGGTAGTTTTTAAAATATTATAGCTCATTTCGTCCATTTTATAGATGGCAATATTTTCTGGAGTCTTATAATGATGTTTGTAAATTGACGCCGTTGGTATTTGCTTTAATCTATTTTTTAATTATTCGTTATCGTTGTTTATTGCAGTCAGGATTTCCTTATATTCGAATGTTTTTGTTGGGCTTGATATCGGGGACAGATTGCCTGGGCCTGGCGAGTGAGGGGTGATGTTTGGAAGAGGGTGGAAATCCGAACTAGAGGGACAAGGGGGGAACTCATCGCCGAGGGAGAAATAGGATGGGGAGCAATCTGATATTGTTGACTTTTGTGGGAAATAGTGGTGGGGTGAGGTAATTTTCCTTTGAGTGTCCTGAGTTTTTCTAAAGTCTGGGGGGGGGGGGGCGCTTGGATTATAATCTCAAGCCCTTGGCACCGCCAGTTCTGTTGTTGTATTCTGGAAGCTTCAATCACCTCGATTATAGTTATATATTAAATAGTTTAGCCCACAAGGGGCTAAACTATATAATATTGGGAATAAGAAAGGTTAGCACGCTGCAGTTGATTTGTCGTTGCGAGAATTTGGTTAGTAATTGTTATCATTATTTATTGTTATTGTTGCCATTTATTGTTAAATTTTGAACGTTTCTTATTGTTCTACGTTCGGTTTGAACAGACGTAGTGGACTGTTGTTCCCTTCCATAAGGAGAGGAAAATAATTTTTGAAAAGAAAATAATTTTTGAAATAATTTTTTAAAAGTATTTTTGAAAAAATATTTGTGTGAAAATGAATTCGGAGGACAAGTCTTCTAACCCTAACCAAGCTAACCAAAGAGCAACGACAAAACAAGTCAAAATGAACGAAAATGTGAACGAAATCCATATAAATGCAGTAAACGAAAAAAAAGGAACCGAGAAGGGAAAACAAATGCTGAGATGAATAACGGAAAAGTAAACCCAACAGAAGACAACCAAAAGAAAATTAATTTTGCCACTGCAGCCGGTGTGAGAAAAGGCAAATTAAACATAGAGTTAGATTCACTGCAACAATATGGAGGTATGTTCGAAAGGGAAGGTTTTGATGTTAACGCCACCTTTCCTAACGAACTAACTCATCGAAGAAACAAAGAGAAAAGTAATTACATTTAAAACAATGATAATAAAAGACAAGAAAATAGACAAGGCATCCAAAGAACAAATCGAGAAATGTCAACAACCCATCTGGTAAGATGGGTTGTTGACCTGAGGGAGAAGATACGCCACAGTAGTGGTGTACTTCAAAAACGAGGAAAAGGCAATGAAACATTTGGATTATCTCAGCCCTTCTAATGGGGCTTGAGGATAAAATCAAAATAATTGAAGCTTCCAGAATACAACAGAAGTGGCGGGGAAATAATAATCCAAGCTGCCCCCCAGACTTTAGAAGAAATTGCAGAAAACATCCATATCGTAAAAGTAACCACCTTGCGTGGAGAGCAGGAAACCCAAATGTGACGAAAAAAGCCACATTCGGGTAAACTGCCCCACCCGCAAGGAGAAAGAAGAGGGGAAGAAAACAACAAAACCAAAAGACCGACCAGCAGAACTCCGGCATTGATGGTGTTCAACAAGCCGGGGAAAAAGACGGCTGGTCGGTAGTAAAAACCAAAAGAAGGAAAAACAATAATAACAACCAACCCAACCCTACAACAGCCAAAAAAAAACTCAGGACACTCAAAGGAAAATTACCTCACCCCACCATTATTTCCCTCAAAAGTCAACAATATCAGATTGCTCCCCATCCTATTTCCCCCTCGGCGATGAGTACCCCCTTGTCCCTCTAGTTCGGATTTCCACTCTATTCCAAACATCACCCCTCACTCGCCAAGCCCAGGCAATCTGTCCCCGATATCAAGCCCAACAAAAACATTCGAATATAAGGAAATCCTGACTGCAATAAACAACGATAACGAACAATTAAAAAATAGATTAAAGCAAATACCAACGGCGTCAATTTACAAACATCATTATAAGACTCCAGAAAATATTGCCATCTATAAAATGGACGAAATGAGCTATAATATTTTAAAAACTACCACCCAACTGACATGGGTCCTCCAAGACTTGATTTTAACAAATCAATGTACGAGGACCTATGTCAGAATATCAACTCACGAACCAGCGAAAAAGAGAGTACCACCGACTAAGGTAAGTCCATGTCAAGCATTCACGTTGGATGTATAAATGTGCGTGGCCTGACGTCTAGTTGGAAGCAAGGACGCCTCCTAAATGACGTCAAGTCACGGGATTTAGATGTTGTTGTTGCTACCGAAATCCGGTTGAAGGGGCCAAGAGATCTGCTTCTGCTGTTTGACGGTTACGAGAGTTTCATCTCTCCGTGCTGTCCTCATAGCAGGAACGGGGTGGTGTTGGTCCTATTGAAAAGAAACCGGGTTTCTGAGAAAAAGTTGATTTTTGCAGATCCAGAAGGTAGGCTGGTCGTCATTGACTTGACGTTCAGCCGTTTTAAGACTATCAGACTGGTTGCAATTTATGCACCTCAAGATAGGGGGCAAACTGAATATTATCAGAACCTAGAGACATCACATATCCTTAGTTGTACTAGGAGACTATAACACAATCTGCGATGCGCGCGTAGATTATGTTGGCTCGTGTGTTAATAGGATAAGTAATGCTTGCTTCCGGGATCTACTAAGACGTTTTGAGCTGGTAGATCCATATAGACTGGAATTTCCGAATGCCCCATTGTGGACATTGGCAAATAGCCACCGATATTCCAGGTCTTATCTAGATAGAATAGTAATTAGAAAAGTAGATAAGAAGATAGCTAGGTGTCCACAGTTTCACATGGTCAGCTACAGTGATCAGAAGATGGCCACCTGTAAGCTCGACACAGATAAGTTATATAGAGGTCTTGGCTACTGGAAACTTAATACGTCCCTTTTGGTGATTAAGGAGTACAGAGACCGGATTAAGATGTTAATTCAGAGGGCATTAACCAGATCCATTATTAACAACAAATGGTAGTATGCCCTCAAGCGACCCATCAAGTGAGTCTATCAGATATAGCATAGGTTTAGTGGTTAGAGAGGCTAGAAGGGAATCAGAAATAGTTAAGGACTTAGAGGAAGCAATGTGAACTGGCTATGCGGCTCAGGTGAAAGCCAAGAGACTGATGTTAAACCAGCAGCTCGAAGCCAAACACATGGGTTGCATTGTCAGGACTAGACAACGTGCAATGGGTTGCGAAGGAATCATTGCTGCAGGATGGGCCCGAGTGGTGGAAGCCCAACGTGGCAATGATGTCACAATTCGATCTCTCTCTCTCTCTCTATCTATCTATCTATCTATCTATCTATCTCTCTCTTATACACACATAAAGACACACATATATACATACATACATACATACATACATACACTACACGAACGCGCCCGCTTTTCCTTACAAGTCGAGTTTTACACGACTACGAAGATTACAGTGGTGTGAAACTGAAGCCCACGGGAGAAATAATGCGGGCTAAATAAACAATGCACTTTACAGCAGATATTGAGTACTCTCTCCTTCTTTCGTTCGGAAAACTGTAATATTTGATTGTTTGTAAGGGAGTGTGTGCGCGTGTTTAATCTTATAGAAGGTAAAATAAAGAGATATGAAAACTAATATCAGGTCTGTAATGTCAATGAGAGAGGAGGGGAGATCTAAAAGAAGAGGGAAAGTAGAAAAGGAGTGTGAGAAATGTTTAAAGAGAGAAAAGGACTACAAAAAAGGGCTAATAGAAAGAGATGAGCTACGAGAGGGGGTGGATGGAATTTTACTTTTAAATTAATTATCAACATTGACGCGTCTTTGGTTCTTCAGTTTTTCTTGCAACCACATTCCTGGCTATAACTTCTGTTAAACCCTTTTCCTCTCAGATCTTCCTTTAACTGCAAGTTATTCCTTTGTAAAATTAAGGCCAGAATTTATATTTTATTTACATGTTTATTTATTTTGGTCGCAATATAAAGACATTACAAATGAAAGGTCTCAGCAACCAAAAGATGGAGTAAGAAATTGTGATGGTGAAAGAAAGACTGGAGAAATATAAAAGGGCAACAGAAAGAGGGGGAGAATAGAGAAGGTATACAAGTAAACAAGAAGGGCAAAAATACAAGAGAGTGAACGAGAGAAACTAAAGGAGAAAGTGTGTTGCGTGTAAGTGTGCGTGTGCGCGTATATGTGTGCGTGTGTGCGTGCATGTGCGCGCGCACGTACATGTTTATTTCATCAGGATTTGCTACATGAGAAAAAAGACTTCTAAATGTGACATCTATGAAAGGCGCATGTATAGTGAACACTTTGCCGGACTGTTATTGATTGCAGTAATGTAGTAAGGGGCCTCTGTTTTAACTATACCCTATAATATGGGTCAAGTTTATTTTATAGGGAACAGGTGGTAGGGAGAGGCTTACTTTATCGATTCCTCGTAGTATGTCGCGCCCCCTCTCCCACTCTTTTTCTTCATTTCCCTCTCTTTCGGGCGCGTTTCTTACTTTATCTCATTCTTTTCCATATAAACTGGAGGGGAGGGGAGAGGGGGAGGGGGAGTGCACGCGCACGCGCACTTAGATAAGGTTTCGGCCAGAATTGGCACCACCTGGAAAAGACATTTTACGATGTTTCATATTACAGTCATTCTTTGGACACTATTACCTATTCGAGTAAAGAGTTATTTTTTACGGGTATATCTAGACATAGGTGGTTTATCTAGAATTCGTTGGAGATATTTGTCCAGCAACCGTTTGAATGTTATAAGATCTCTTCTCTTATGTATCTCGGCATGATGTTAAAGAGAGCAGGGCCAGAGGTGAAATATTTCTGTCTGAGTGTTGTGGTGTGATGCGAACATCGTTTTTGTTGAGGATGGATGATGCGGAGACCAAACCTCATTCGGACAGCCAGATATGGTGCCAATTTTAGTAACATCTAAGCAAATTGTTCTCTTGGGAGGATCGCATTGAAGAGGCTAATGAGAGTAAGAGAAGGTGGTGGAGCAACGTCAAAGCAATGGGTGGTAAACAAGTCGTGAGCCCATCGCGGTAGAATGCAAAGCTTTTGCAGGTCAGTCCCTCTGTAGATCCTACAATACACTGGGCATCGCATCGCTTGCGTAGCTAGAGTGTGTGAGCCCGGGATGGCTCTTCCGTTTGCCACCGCCGAATCCCACAATAAAGCACATATTGCCTACAGCAGACCCAAAAGTGCCGCCCGGGCTGACCGGCCCTGCCACCTCATCCTCCCCCAGTTACGCTAGTGCATCGCATAAGTCAGTAGGTGGCAGAGATTACCTCAAGGTGGCTATAGATCAGGAGGAGCAAACTCTGGAAAAGGCAATGCTAACAAGAGTAGTGCTAACTGGGCACAAGATGGGGCTTGATCGATCCTAACTGGGTCACCTTGGTGAAAATGTCTGGTTGTTGAAAAACTCGAAACACTTAAAACCCCAGGAAACATCGCTGATGACGTATGTATGTAAATATGTGTATATCTGTATATTTATGAATGAATATTTGTGCACACATACAAACTTACACGTAAATAAAATAACTGCACTGCGCTTTTCTATGCTTATGTATGTTAGGCTTATGGGCGTTTCTTTTAGAAAACACACATTTTCAGCCTTGCTGTGAAAAGCAGATACTGTTGTTAAACCGCGTTTTTTCTCTCAGAAAAAGGAGATCGGCCTGATTAGTTTCAGAGGTCAGTCATTTATTCTCAAAGAGAAAAACATGCGGCTTAGTCATAATATGTACTTTTTATAGAAAGGTTTAAAATGTATTTACTAGAAACATACATCCGTAGATTTATCAGAATGTCACGGAAATTTCTTTGTAGTGCTTCTCTTAATACACGTTTCCAACGCTTGTACCGTTATGCAATGTAGACACACCAATTCAATTATCTGAATTTTAGCTACTACTCTCTCAATGGTCGGGAAAATGAGTAATCAAATTAGCCTTTGATAAATGAAAAGATACGGGAGGAAACTAGTCAAGTCAATGTCCTTTCTGAAAACATGCGGTTTAAGCACAGTATCTACTCTTCAGAATGAGGTTTAAAATGTGTTTATTAAAATTACCACCACCCCAACACACACAAATCTATCTTACATCGCTCCACCTCTCTCTCTCTCTTTCTCTTTCGCGTACATACATACTCTCTCAGTCATTTTCTCTTTCTCTCTCCCTCTCTCTCTCTCTCTCTCACACACACACACATATATATATATTATACACACATACATATGCACATACATACGCGCACACTTGCACACACACAAATGCACATTCACACAAGTATATGAGTGTGTAGTAGATATACGTGTATGTATTTACATCCTTGTGCCTTTTGTGTCACTGTGTGTGTTTGGACATGTGTGTATTGAACTAATAACGAATGGTAATCAACAGCCAACCATTATTCATACATGCGCAAAATGCGTAGTGACATATCTACCCACTTCTCTTTTTCCCCTCTCACCCACTCACTTTCATTCCACTGACTCTCTATCACCCTCTCTCTCTCTCTCTTCCCCCCCCCCCTCTCTCTCTCTCTCTCTCTCTCTCTCTTACTTACACACACACACACACACACAGTTGATTCTTTCTTTTGCGGCGCACCTTGCTTATAAACTTTATGCATATAACTAAATTACAGAGAAACATAGAATAACTTTTTGGCTGCCTAGTTGTACCACCGCTAAAAGCACAATAGCGTCATTACCAACATTATCATCATCATCATTATCACCGTCCTTACTAATTCCTTGGTCTCGACCGTCATTCTTAACACTATCACTATTATTACCAGTATCATTACGACTATCTTAACCATTATCACCAATATCATCACCATCCTTAGATACTATTTTATCTGTTACATAATATGTGTGTATATGTATGTACATGTGTGTGTGTATTTGTATGTATATATATAAAGGCAACCAACTTTTTTTCAATTTTGCCAAAGCAAAATACTGTTATATTTCGGGTCCGAGCGTTGAATTGCAATGGTACAGAAAACAGTTATGACACTAGCACATTTATTCGATATGACCATATCTGTTTTGAACCAAAGCCTTAAGTCTAGGTGCGAATGCTTCACACGCGGCGCGCAGCTGTTCTTGCAGAATCGAAACCCATTTCTGGCGCAGTTTTGCCTTCAGAACATCGAGCGAAGCACGAGGAGTGCTCGAGACCCTCGTTTCTCAAATGGACCAAACAGAAAAATCCAACGGATTGAGATCGGAGCTTCTTGGGGGCCATACATCCTTGCCTATGAACGACGGAATGTTTTTTTCTGAATCCAGTATTGTGTCTGTTTGAAGCAGTGGGATGGTGCCGAGTCCTGTTGGAGGCCCCAAGGTGGGCCTTGAAAGTGCTCATTCGCCCATAGAATTATTTCAGCTTCTAAGATGTCGCTAATGTGTTGCTGGATGTTTATTTTAACACCGGGGAGTCACAAAAATGAGGCGAGATCTTCCAGTGGCTGTCAAAGCTTCCCAAACCATAACTGATTGTAGATATTGATGTCATTTACGAGTCTACCCTCGATGGAGTCAGATACACTTCAAAGTCGGTCGTTCTGGTGGTTTACTGTGTGTTCGATGCCAAATTTCTTTTCGTCAATGAACATCAGGTTGGGCAGCGTGCCTTCAACATTCTGACGCGGGATAAAACGACTTCTCTCCAGTCTCATGCGTGAGCTCATCACGATGAAACATCTTCTGGGAGCGGCTTCTGAGATTCTCCTTCAGCACTCGATACATTTGCTGATCCCACGAAAAACGGAACAATACATTATATATATTATACAAGTAGGTCAGCTTATGTTGCATGCTTTTCATTTTGTTCGCATTGGATATTTACCGTATCTGCCAGCGTATAAGACGCACATATTTTTATTTTTACATATATTAAAAAATAGCCCTGCGTCTAATGTAGCCGTATTATTGATGAGTGAGTGAGTGACTAATGAACCGATTAAGAAAAGTCCGTTGGGCACAGTAATAGGTACCGACAATAAAATATTGAAAACAAGCGAAAATATCATAGGTAGTTGGCACAAACTTATGAAATAAATGCTTGCGGTGCTTTTGCAGTTATGCAGCGAAGTCATATAATTTCATTACATCCCCCATTCCCAGCATACATAACCCTTGCCCGATATGCGTCTTACATTATTCATTGACTGTGTTACCTTTAAGAAACATTTTTTTAAATTATCTAAATGGTAAGAAAGATGAAAGGAATATTAAACTTTCATCCTCCTATCAACTATTTCCAAATGAGTGGATGACAATAAAACCATAGCGGGAAGCACCACACTAGTGTCCGATTACGTTTATTGCCTTTATGATTACTACACACACACACACACACACACACACACAAGGAGATTCCTATATATTTAATATATAGGGAGAAACAACACTTAAGTACGTTTCAATAGGTTTTCATTGGGGAATTGAAGTTACAAGTCGCTAAAACACCACCCGAAGCGACAATCTTTACCAAAATGTCACGTCTTAGTTCACGGTACCCACCTATGTATTTCCATAGTCAATAATTTTTTTCTTGTTTTTTTTTTTTTTTTGTCTCTATCGTACAGGTCCACATACCCCAATATCAGAATACTCTTTGCCTTAAATTAAACCAGCAAAATCATCTAAAACACCTTATGCGCGCCTCTCGGCACATTCACACCTAATAGGAATCATTCTAATTCACACAAAAACTTTTACTCATTACAAAAACGACACACCACAACAGTCACATATACAAACAACTGAGGAAATATTTGTGAATAATTATAAATACAGCTTCTATTCTTCAATCGCCACAGCCTGAATATTCCTAATAGAGATGAAAATGGTTAGTCACAATGAGGAATTGCACTTTCAATTTTCCGTGTGCTTGTTTGTGTGTGTGTGTATGCGTGCGCGCCTTTTAAATTGTATCTTTCGCTTGTTTCAGTCATCTGTCTGCGGCCATATTGGTGCTCTTCCTTGAAGTGGGTTAGTCGAACAAACAGTACTTCTTGTTTGGTTGTTTTTGTTTTGATTTTTTTTGTTTTTTAACTAAGCCTGATACTCATTCTATCAGTTTCTTTCCGTAAACCACCAAGTGACGGGGATGTCAACAAACCAACATTTGATGTCAAGCGGTAGTGGCAGAAGCGTTAGCATGCCGGGCGAAATACTTAGCGGTATTTCGTCTGCCGTTACGTTCTGAGTTCAAATTCCGCCGAGGTCGACTTTACCTTTCATCCTTTCGGGGTCGATAAATTAAGTACCAGTTAAGCACTGGGGTCGATGTAATCGACTTAATCCCTTTGTATGTCCTTGTTTGTCCTCTCTATGTTTAGCCCCTTGTGGGCAATAAAGAAATAGGTAGTGGTGGACAAATGCAAATACACACACACATAGATATACACACAAGCCACACACATACACAGACACACATATACGCACACACACATACACACACACACACACACTCACACGCGAGGGTCGGCTGAATACTTCATAGGCTGATTAACATACTCTGACGGAAAGTGACCAAACGAGATCACAATCCCCCTTGCAGCCCACACACTTCTTCCATCGGTGTTGCAGTGTTTGGATTCCATGAGTGAAGAAACTTACATCCGTTTGCTCAAAAAAGTCAACAGTAGATATGACGTCATCATCACTGCGATACAGGTTCCCAGCCAAGTGTTTTTTCATGATAGGAAACATGATTGTCAGATAGAGCCAAATCTAGAGAAATGAAGGGCTGATCAGCCAGTTCAAAGGCATAGTCACGCACATCAGCCATTGAAACGAAGAACGTGTGCTAGAGCATTGTCCTCATGAAGCATTTAGTCTTGATAGCCTTTCGTAACTGCCTCAGCAAATTAGCATAGTATTCCCCATTGATGGTGTGACACTTTTGAAGATAGTAAATAAACACAATGCATTTCGCATCTCGAAAAACTGAGGCCATCACCTTCCCTGCAGATGAAACGGCCTTGGCTTTCTTGAAGCAGGTGAGTAGGGGTGTTTCCACCGCATGGACTGTCTTTTTGTCTCTGGGTCAATGTGATGAATTCAATATTCATCCTGGATGAAAAACCATTCAATAAGACTAGCTGGATTTGCCTCAAACAATGTTAGATTTTCCCGTGATGTAATCAGCCTGGTGCACTTTTGATTAGGTGTCAATGGACGTAGCACCCACCGAGTAGGAAACTTTTATCATGCCAAGTTCATTGTGCAGAATATATTCAACCCTCTCACGGGATATGCTAAGAGGATTGGCTATTTGATTTATATTCAAACGTCTGTAATCCATATGTGGTGAGCACGATCAATGTTTTCCTCGGTGGTGGCAGTTCCAGGACGTCCAGACTTTGGATTATCTTCAAGACTCTTCCTTCCCTTCCTAAATTCAGCTTGCCATTTTTGCACTGTTGATAAAGCTGGAGTGTCATCCCCTAATATAGCAACTATGTCAGCATGAATGTCGTTTTAGGGGCTAAACCCTTTTTCTGCAGGTACTTGATAACACCACGATGCCAAATTTTGCTCATTTTCAAAAGAAGTTGCTACTAGTTACCTTTTGAAGTCTTCTTTGAACAGTCAGATGTCAGTTTACCTGGAAAGAAACAATGCAGTTATTAATAAGATGGGTTGAAATTAACGCATGCGAGAATTCACAGTTCAATCGCCACTCCTTCATAATCAGCCTACGAACTTTTCAACCCACCTTTGTACATGTATATGATTACCCCCCAAGAACAGGATCCACATTTTCGTCATCATGCTCTTTCATATGTCGTTTCGAACTCCTGTTGATAGGAAAACTTTGATACATTCATGGCGTGTTGTTATGCTGTGTATGGCTCAATATAAGTCAACTCCCTGTACGTGGCTTCTTTTTTGACTTTACAGTCCCGTTCTGCTAAAGCAGACTCTTCCACATTCCATATCACGTCCACACCCTTTCTAGCATCTCTCTTCACCTTTTCCTGATTTCTTCGAGCTGTCTCGAAATTCTCACTTCCCTCAATGTACTGCTTTCCTCCATCTTGCCCGATTAGTTGCAGTTTCTTCCCAGTCATTTCCCGAGATTTTCAATAAACCAATTCTACGTTTGGTAAAACCAATCACATGGGCACAAACATTATATACAGACTCCTTCAAGTTCTTCCTTTTGTTTTCACATTCCAACACTTCCATCTTTGTCCCATAAAGACTTGCCTCAGGCGAACAAATAAACGGTGCTGTAACACAATGTTTCGTCCCACGTGTTTTTAGACGCTATGGCGTAGTTTAAGGGAGATTTGGCTACTATTTCTTGCAGGTTGAGAGACCGCGTAATTATTGTTCCTATGGAGACAAACAATCACGACTTCCGGTATATTCAGCAATCGAAGCTTCAATTGGCTGAAACTACATAATTTTAAATGCTTGTAACTTCTTTATTATTAATTTCTCTGAACTCCTGTACTTTTAACTATGTTTCCTTCAAAGCAAAGGAACTACCATAACGTTGCCAGTCCTAGCGAGCTGAATCGAACTCAGCAAGGTACCTTGCGGCTTCTATGATATACCCCAAAAACAACAAAAGCAACATCAGCAGCGGTAGCAACAGCAGCAGCAACAGTGACAGTAACAACTACAAGTTTAAAGAGAGCCATCATATGCATGCTCGGGTGGGTTCATACACACACACACACACACGTACTCACACAAAACGCACGCACATTCACACACGTGTGTGTGTATGTGTGTGTATATGTGTGCGTGTGTGTGTGTGCGCGCGTGAGTGTGTTGCGTGTGTATGTACGCTGTGAAAAGACTGGAAGCTGAGCTCCGTCTAAGTAAACAGAATATGAATTACCATACTCATATATACTCATAATCAAGACACACACTTACACACATATTAGGCAATACACATTACACTACCTTGTGTCAGCCAGTCTAGCATAAAAATTAATCACTACTACATCTACACAGTTGGGTGGTTAGTGATAGAATGGATAACCAACCGTGAAAACAACATTTGCTGCAACAGTTCATATTAAAATAATAATAATAATAATAATAATAATAATAATAATAATAATAATAATAATAATAATAATAATCCACCTAGTGCAAAGCATGAGTGTGCAGCGCATACACACACACACACACACACACACTTATATGTATGTATCTATGTATGTTTGTATGTATGTATACGTATATCTGTCTATCTGTGTTTAAACTGCATTTGGCAGTGGGCCCCTTGTTCAGGAGCTATGGGGTTCTGAGGAGTAAGGAACCACCTCAACCCAGAGTAGTCACATCTGCCAAGGTCCCAGCTAGGAATTAATTAGATTGTAAATATAAACCACTGGGATTGAGGAATCCCTAGCTCTTGTAAAAGCATTTTTGTAGGACAGGGACATCTGATGTACTGGCATTCTGTTGGTTACGATGACGAGTGTTCCAGCTGATCCAATCAACTCAACAGCCTACTCGTAAAATTTACGTACAAGTCACTGAGCACTTCACAGATATGCATACCCTTAATGTAGTTGTCAGTGAGATTCCACTGTGACACAGTATGTTAAGACTAGCCCTTTGAATTCTTTGAATTACCAGTACAATTCATTTTTGCCAGCTGAGTGGACTGAAGCAGCATTAAATAAAGTGTCTTGCTCAAGGACACAGCATGTCACTGGGTATTGAACTTATGATCTTTTGATCATGAGCCGGATACCCCAAACCACTAAACCACAAGCCTTCACAGCTCTGATGTAAACCCTGCTGTGAACATGCACAACAGGTTGCTTATATGTAATGTAAGTAAAGTTCTGGCAGATGTTATATATATTAGGTTCATATAATGAATGAGGTCCATAGATGTTTTTAAGAATTTGAGTATGAGCATGTATATTACAATATTCTTGGGAATATGCATATTTAAGGCTAAAATAATAGATGAAAAGGTTCTCACAAAGTCATTTCGCACATCTCTGATGAGCAAATTGACCTTTTGATCTCTCAAGGATCGTCAAGCACAAATCTTGGATTATAATATACTTAGTTCCCAAAAGTCAATTCCCATAACTTGTGCTTCAGCATTACTACAAATAATTGGAATTTAAAAATGGTTGACTGTATCAAGGAACACCATATAGTTGGTATTGCTGTATTATTTTGCTGCTTTTTGTATGTTTTTAGTTTTCTATTTTTACACATGATTTAGCAATGGGAGGAAAGGTCGTACCCATGCCCCTTTTCAGGGTGTGTGAGACTTGTGGAAAGAAGGAAATTATCTTCCAATCAGAGACCTGGTCCAACTACCTGCAACATAATATACTCCACTAAAAGCATCCATAGCCAGACAGTGGTATTAAACCCTAACCCTAACCCTAACCTTGGATAAAGTCCACCACCCCAAGTTTGGAACTGTCCCAATAGGTTTCCACAGTTTCTATTAACCAAATTTTACTGACAAGGTTTTGGTCGATCCAAGACTATGATAAAAGCCACTTGCCCAAGGCATATCACATTGGATTGAACATGAATATAATTGAAAAACAAACTTCTCAACCATAGTGTTATGCTTTTCCACATTTTCGTCAGTTGTAGAAACACTCTATGATAATATTTTTCAATGGTTACAATAATATCCCATTAGAAATATATCAAAGCCATAAACTCATTTTAAAATTCAACTAGTTCTTTACTGAAACAACCTGGAAATATTAAGAATAATTAAAGTAATGGTTTCTAATATAGGTACAAGGTCAGAAATATTCGAGGAAGCAGTTAGTCTACTATCTGCCTCAGAACTTCCCTGGTACTTTATTTAAGGACAAAAGGAAAGCTGATCTCCATGGGAGATGACTACAGAACATAAAGACCTCTGAAAAATACCACAAGGTATTTTGCCCAATGCTCAAATAATTCTGCCAATCACCCTCTTAAGGAATTTACAAGTCATTGAATAATGCATTGAGTACTGGAAAATGGTTTGAGAAATAGAAATATGGTAATGCTTTTTATATTTCTTGTTTTAATTAACATGAAGCTTCATGAAAGACTTATTTTATTGTCTTCCACTGATTAGCCTAATTACACTACTCCATTAGCATATAAATATTGATTTGCTTCATTGGTACAAGGCCACACATTTCTCAAAGAAAGATTTGGATTGAACTAACAAGGAGGTAGATAGGCTTGCAAATTTTACCGCTTATATAGGTACTAGATTATTCACCATATTATGGTATAATGTTATAAATATACTTATAACTCTGGGGAAAATATCAGGTAATGTTGCAAAGATACAATAATTATAATTTTAATTTTTCAAATTTGATGGTGTTTATACAAAATAGATAAATGAATACTAATTTTCAAAAACAGTATATATTTATCAAATTGAAATGAAATTAAATAAAACAAAATTTTCATACAAATATTTGCAATAAATATTTGTTAAAGATAACAATAACACTAATTAGCTATCAATTGATTATAGATGTGATTATTATCTGATAACACTCACTGTCATAAAAATTATTGACAAGTGACAATCTAGTTAATACATATGGCAACTGACAATCTAGTTAATACATATGGCAAGTGACAATCTAGTTAATACATATGGCAAGTGACAATCTAGTTAATACATATGGCAAGTGACAATCTAGTTAATACATATGGCAAGTGACAATCTAGTTAATACATATGGCAAGTGACAATCTAGTTAATACATATGGCAACTGACAATCTAGTTAATACATATGGCAAGTGACAATCTAGTTAATACATATGGCAAGTGACAATCTGGATAATATAAATGGTGACAATCTACTTAATACTTAATAACTAAGGGATATAACTCCAATAAGATTGAGTTATATCCTTTTGCATGGTGTGACCAAGACACCAACAACATTTATTAATACTCGCAGGGTCCAAGTAATTCCATGATGTGAGACTGCATATTTGAATATCTTCTTTCCCTTCTGTCAATGTATGTATCTCTCTGATGAGCCTTTAAATCTAATAAAAAAAAAGCAGTGCCCCAGCATGGCCTCAGCCTTTGCTCTGGAATGCATAAAAGATAAAAGTACAATATACGCAGCTACTTCGTAATTAATGTTACTTCACTTTAATTTAACTATATATCAATGTATCTTTTGATACATAAATTTATAGATCTTCATGACATTATTTCATTATGTTAAACACCTTGATTGTGGCTGAGATTTGGACACACAAATGCAGAATAATATAGACCTTCTTCCTTTTTCTCGTGTTTTTTCTCTGATTCCACGATTTCTGTTTCTCTCTTTGTCTCCTCTTCTCTTTCTCTCCCCCCCTCTCTCTCTCTGTATATATATATATATATTTCTATTCAAGTTGTTACCTCCCTTGGTGTAACATATGGAGAAAACAGACTGACCACAAGCAAAACAAGAATACAATGAGATTAGTATCCAGCATTATTGACACTTTGTTGTACAATTCACTCCAACAGAATTCTAATCCAAAGCAAGACAGAGCTATGATTTAGACATTCCAGTTCATTCAATCATATTATTTTTGAAATACTGGATCTAGGACTAACTTATCCACGATATCTCTTAATTTAAGATGGTTAGGTATAGTTTGAGGATAATTTGGGTCAAATAACTACTTGAAGGCTCCCATATTTAAAAGATCTGAGAATTGCTCCAGCACTCGTTGAGTAAGAATTGGATGAATGAGAAAAAAATGAATAAAAAACCTATGTGAACCAAACATAGTTTGGTCCCACAATAATGAGCTTCATGCTCTATTGACTGAGGTAGGTAGTTAAGCAGTCAACCAGATTTTAAAATTTTATAATCCATTATTAATAAGACACTCTTATACAAAACATTTTATCTTCATTTGTCACTGAAGATAGTGAATTTGCAGAAACAATAGAGCACCTTATCTGTATCTTAAGTGTTGCAATCAGATTTTTGAAAGTCCTCTCAAAATGTCTTTAAAAAATCATTTCGTTATTTGCAGGTGAAAAAAGAATTCTC
Source organism: Octopus bimaculoides (assembly GCF_046866305.1). NCBI lineage: Eukaryota > Metazoa > Mollusca > Cephalopoda > Octopoda > Octopodidae > Octopus > Octopus bimaculoides. The sequence continues at coordinate 6,525,475 of NC_142948.1, read as the reverse complement.
AACAAAATTCTGATTAAAAAATTATAGACTACTCTTGGTTGTCATTTTCATATAATTATCATTATAATCAATAGATTAGATATTTAGATTTATAGATATTAATTGTTAACAATGTAGACAATTGTAAACAATACTTACCTATGATTGAAATTTATTGATCTGCAAATACCTTTATTTTCAAAGATGTTTAATTAATTTATTCCAGTTTATCCAAATTTTGTATGATCAATATTTTTCTATGAACAAATAGATTTTGGTTGTAAACAAATTTCTTTCATAGATTTCTGTAATAGGAAAGCTAAAATACAACTAAAATTGGATTATTGGATTATTATTACTGGTTTGTTTATGTTTTTTTTTTGTTTTTTTTTTTTCACAAATTACAAAATGGTCTTGTTTAAGTGGACATGTAAAAAGAATATTGTAAAGCCTAAAATACAACTAATAATGGTTCATGAAGAAGAAAATAGATATTTGATCAACTGAATCTGGAAAGCCAACAAAACAATGTTCTTTACCAACAACTACACCTACTGATATAGATACTACTGCAGTAGTTCTTCAGCAAGGATCCTGCTGAGTTTTAAACCCTCATGCTCAAACTCCCCAGCTCAGAACTACAGCCTGCCATACTGCCATGAAAGACAGGGTCAGTTATGAAAAGTTAACTGTGTGGTCATAAAAAGCATTAACACGAACACAAATGTAGCTTGACCTGTAAGAGATTAGTTGGTATATAACTGAGCTGAAATATTCCAGCCAAATAATCTGGACAAATTTTCTTGAAAAACTCCATTGGGTTTACAGTAAGTAGATGAAGTGAACCCTAGTCAGAGCCATCCAGAACTCCTCACAGAACCTTGTCACTCTACTCTAAGATACTCTTCCATTATCTTTTGTTTCCTTACAGAATGGCCTATGGCACTACACTGAATTATATCACTCAATGTCATGATAGGTGGCATTACTTTACCTAGGACAACCTGAGATGCTACTGGAAGCTGCATCTGTTAGCTTTTTGATTAGGCATTCTCATTCTTTCCATTTGATTTATTTTCAATAAAAATGAACTGTCTTCATATTACTATTTCACATATTTTCCAGTGCATACTTGTACTTATGTCATTCAGTAATATCTCCTGAATGTTGTTGTATTTATTCAAATGTCATACATAAGTAAATGCAAATGTTCCTAGTTAATAAAGAGTATGGAAGCTTATATGAAGATTAGTGTTGTCATTATGAATGTAACATGCAGCCTATCAAATGTTGAAATTCATCAATAATTGTTTAACAACCTGATACCAACACTAAAGTTCAATAAAAGTGTCTTTAAGAAAATGCAGTGTATTCTAATTTCTATATCTGGAACAGAACAGATTTTTGTTAATTGTGGACTGAGTTGATTGTTACTTGAAAAACACTGGAGAGTGGCCTTTTCTAAGTATGCTTCACAAGCACAAGTATTAGTGATACAGGGAAATGCAATACACAGTGAATCAGATTCAATGAAAGTGGTGAATTTGGGAATTCAGTGAATGCCAATAGACAATGCACAGTAATGTTTTGAGAAAGCTAGCTAAAAGGGGAACTATTGAAAGAAAGTGGTTATGCTATTCAAAAAGTCCAGGAAGAATTTATTGTTTTGAATGTAAATTGTTTGCATTTATATAAACAATTTACATTTGATGTAAATTGCTTACATTTATGTAAACAATTCACATTGTATGTAAATTGTTTACAATTGCTCTGATTTGTCTTAGTTTTAATGATGGGACCATGCCATCATTTACGCCAGTTAAATGAATATGAAAAATCAACAAGCCATATGTATGCTGTAAGTACTTTCGCTCAGAGATCTGATATTCATGGACATGTTGATTCAGCTATGTAAAAGAAAATTGATGAATTAAATGTGTTAGGAAAAGATATAACATAGATTTGTTAGAATGATCAGAGTATTGACAGAACATAGTTTGAGTTTCAGAGCTGAAAACTACAAAGTTGGCTCACCTCAGTGGTAACTAAATATGAGTCTTGGGACTTATTGCTGAAGCACATTAATTTACATGCCAACAATGATGAAATTCACATCAATTATTTAGCTTCCACTAATAGAGAAGGTGATAGCCATTATAGGTTAACAAGTTTTGAATAAATTGGTTATTTGTGAAAAAAAGCTCACTAATTTTCTGTAACCTAATTCTTCTGAAGATTACATTCATGTTCTTTGAATGACAAAGTAATTTGGAAAGAACAGAACTAGTTAAATTGTTGGCAGAGCAGAATCATATAATTCTAGCACAATGCTCATCCTCTTGGTGATCATTCTCTTATCAGGCCATCCCATAAGTTCTGTCCAATTTTACCTTTTTTAAAATTGAATGAAATTTAATGGTATTTTAGAATGATTAATGGAATTAAAAATTATTTTTATGCATTTGTGTACATTTAAACTAATTAAATATTATTTTACAGAATAATAGAATTAAAATTTCTTTGATTAAAACCCTTCCTAACATGGAAGTATCCAAAGAGCATTTGAGGCATGTAATGCTTTATGAGTACAAAAAAGGAAACTCTGCAGCTGAAGCAACTCGAAACATACACTCAGTTTATGGGAAAGAATGCTTGAATGAAAGAACTTGCAGAAGATGGTTTGCAAAATTCAGAAGTGGAGATTTCAGCCTTGAAGATGAAGATTGAACAGGACGTCCAGTTGAGTTTGATGATAAGCTCCTTGCAGACTCATTGATAAGTTGTTGTTGCTGCCTTAGGTCAGCACTGATTGAGCAGACTTATGATCAAAAGCATTCTAGCTGTGACCACCCATCATTTTTCTATGTGCATGGAGCTAGGACTTCATTATACAACATGCTCTTTACTTAGATGAGGGCATGTTACTTGAAGAAAATTTGGCTGCTATTTCTGGTAGGTTGAAGGACTACATAGAAGTTCTTTTGTTGGTTCATTGGTGAGTTAATAGAACTTATGTGCGGTAATAGACAAGTATTTTTTCAGGGCAGGAAGGAAGAAGTATTTCTGTATGATCACATGGTGTGCAGGCAAAATAACAAACTTGTATTTAAAAATAAATTAATAAGTAATTAAATAAAGGAAGATCCTTCTCCTTGAATGCAGTTGTACTGTTTTTTTAAAGGATTGGTCAAATTTCCTGTGTAAAGAATAGAAGCATGTAAATATTATTGTGTGTAGTGAGTGGAAAACAAGTGTGTAATTCCATGTACAAAAAAGGAAAAGTCTAAATGTAGGGAAACTGTGTGCATGTGTGTGCGTGAGTGCATGCATGTGTATGTGTGTATGTGTGTGTGTTTAGGAAATGTGTATCTGAATATGTTTGTGTCGAGGCAACAATATTTTCTTGCTTGAAATTTGTCGACCTCCCAAACAAATGAAAACATCACAAAAATTCCTGAATTGATCATGGAGGACTGTTGCTGAATGATTGACAAACTTGTTGATATGACTGGTGTGTCATGGAGCTCCTCCCAATGAATTTTGAGTGAGGAATTGTGAATGAAAAGAGTTGCAGCAAAATTTGTGCCTCACTTGCTCATGGAAGATCAAAAGCAGTCACAATTGAATGTGTGTTATGAACTGAAAGAACTGTTGGAAGTTGATCCGGACCTTTTTCAAAGGCCATCACTGGTGATGAAAGCTATGGCTACGACCTGGAAACAAAGCAACTATCAAGTCAACAGAAGTATTCAATGTGACTGTGCCCCCAAAATGTGTGCTAAGTGAGGTCCAATGTCAAGACAATGCTGATTTGTTTCATCAATGCAAAAGGAATTGTCCACACAGCATTTGTTCCTCCTGGTCAAACTGTTAACCAAATATTTTACTGGGCAGTTCTGAAACATTTGCAAGACATGGTGAGACAAAAATGCCCTTACCAGTGGCAAAAGTGGAGAGTGGTGGTTTCATCATGACAATGCACCTTCACACACCACCTTGAATGTGAGACAGTTTTTGACTAAAAATGGCATAACCCTGTTTACCCAGCCTCTCTTTTCACCCAATCTAGCTCCCTGCAACTTTTTGTTGTTCCTCCAAATGAAAATAGTTCTTAAAGGAAAACGTTTTGCAGATATGGAAGAGGTGAAGAAAAAAACGATGAAGGCGTTAATAAGCATCACTTTGCAAGAGTTCGAGGACTGCTTTGAACAATGGAAAATGCATCTGGATCAATGCCTTGCTTCAAATGGAGAAAAGTTTGAAGGCGATAAAGAGGTAAACATGTAAAACTAAGTGAATAAAATAGTATTGCAAAATTCTGGTTTCTTTTGGGTACCCCTTTGTAGTGTAAATACAGAAATAAATTTACACACGTAAAAGCACCCAGTCTTTGGTTTGCAAGAGTCATTGTGTTATTTTGACCACAATGTAACTGTTGAACAAAGATGGCACACCAGTCAATTGTTTGCTACACTTATCCTCACGGCATCTTCATCACATTAGTTGATTGTATGATTACATTAAGTGAACATCTGTAGCCTTTTCGGCAAGATAATGTACTCAATAGCAGAAAAAGTGGAGATTGCGGAAACATATGGGAGACAAGGTTTTGTTAAGCAAGCACACAAAAGTTTTGAAGTCAAGTTTCTAGGTAAAGGCTTACCAGCAAAGAGAACAATACAAATGTTGGTTAAGAAGCAATGTGCTAAGGGGTCAGTGCACAATGCCCCAAAACAATGACCTTACATTTTGAACTCTGGAAGTTATTCAGGACATTTGCCAAATGATTATTTGACATCCAAAGAAGTCAACCTGTAAATTGGCACAACTGTCTCACATAAGCAAAAGGTCATGCCAACAGGTGTTAAAAAGTCTAAAGTTGAAACCTATCATTTCCAATGCGTGTAGCAATTAAAAGTGGATGATAAGAGTAAATGAGTAAATTACTGCACATAGCTTCTAAAGAGATTTGCTAATGGTGAGCTATACCCATTCCAGTACATAATGAGTGACAAGGCATGGTCTCATCTCTCCAGCCATGTAAATTCACAAAACAGAAGGTATTAGGTGATGGAGAATTCTCACCTTGTGTATGAGCAGCAACTCCACAAGAAAAAAAAATCAGTGTTCGCTGTGCTGTTTCAGAGCATGCTTCACTGGACTGATATTTTTTGACAGTACTGTCAACACAGAGATCAACATGAACATTTTGCAGATTTTTTCTTACAGCATGCTCTTCAAACATCCCCAGAGATAATAAATTTTGGGGTATGCTGTAAGAAAAAATCTGCACATGATACAGGAGCTGAAAGACAATACCACTAAAGTTGTCACCACCGAAGTCACTATTTTACGCTGGATATATAACTAAACATGGTCAAACATGCACAGCAATGCATTAATACCACAGGGGACTATTTCCAAAATTTTCTATGATGGTGAGTCCTTTCCAGCACTTGTAAATTTATTTCCGTCATTTGTTTGTATAGCTGTTCAATGTGCCAAATATTTTCAATATATATCTTACAGCAAGATATACTTAAGTTTTGGGACTAAATTTAATACTAAAGTTTTGCGTTGTGGGTCACAAGGTTGAGTAAGTCCTTTTCAAGAAGGACAAGAGGGAGACAAAGTGTAACTAATGATAAGTGTTGATAACAGAATGAGTGTAATAAACTTAATATTGATAGTCATTTTATGCTTGCTAGCTACTTTTATTTCCATAGTTCAATGAACATTGTATATTTCTAGCAATTAACTTCCTTGTCTTTGCCTCTTTCACCACCCACCAAATGAAAACTGACACAATACAATCTGATTAATATCAGCCTTTAAATTACAAACTTTAAGCATTTTGGGACAATCATCAATCTATATTCATTTTGCAACTGTAACTGATTTAAATCTTAAGGTGACATAAATTACAATTATTGTGTCATATGTTGCTGATGTTCAAGTGTAATATACTGAATTCAGAGTATAGGTCATATACAACACACTAGGTATGCACCATGAATTTGTTTAAGAGGACAAATTAAGTCTTTACAGCAGAACTACACTTTTTCACTGATATAGTTCTAAATCTATTGAGGTCTACTTTGCTTTGCATCTTTCTGGCATTAATAAAAAATACCAGTCAACTACAGGAGTCAATTTAATATTCTTTTAAAGCGCCTAAGTTGTGAATGGAAGCTTAAAGTTCTTAAATGTTATCAGGTGCTATGATAAATTCAAATAATAGTTTATTTTTAAACAAATGTATTATGGTAGAGTCATTATATGCATTTAAAGCACACATATACATTGTTATATTCACTTTATTTTATTATTATTTTACAAGATCAAGGGAAGCTGATTGTCAGTTACTAATTTGTAGATATTCTGAATGACTTTAACACCTAATAATATCTTGTTGTTCATCCTCTGGTCAGGGAGGGAGTGATCAATGAAATAAGTATCCATAAAGTACTGGGATCAATATAATCGGCTAGATCATCCACTTAAATGTGAAACTTTTTGCTTATGTTAGAAACCATTATTTCAAAATAATGTTAAGGTACAAAATTAATATAACAGTGTGTATTTAATGGCAATAATGATTGAAGTAAAACACTCTTGACTTCAATCAAACCCTCCTCACATCCAAGAACATGAAAAAATATTAACACATTTATCATAAAAATATATTACCCTTGGCATATACTTGAAACTCTATGTTTTTGTTCATCCCAAGGTCAGCTCTAATCTAGAAGTTGAATGATCAAAAGCATTCCAACTGTAACAATCCTATTTATTTTCAAGCATAGAGTATCAAGGACAACATTATCCAATGTGACACTTTAAAGACAGCAGAGTGTGAGTTGAAGGAGATTTGGTTGCTGTTTCAAGGTCAACAGGATGCAGAGGTTCAAATCAACCATAAAACTGACAGCTTGTCTATTTGACTGCTGTGATTTTTCAATCTACCGTTGAAAATTCATTATAAATTGGTTAGTTTAACCAAGGTACTTTAATTCCTCATCTCTTAAATATAGAACTAGAAAGACTAATGTTGAAAGTGTTTCAATTCAAATCATTGTTACTTGGCTGACACCATTAGTTCTACGAATGAACAGATCAGTACCACCTATGACACAGGTCAGCATTGGCTACCCTTAAGTCATGCTAACCTTAGATTTAGTACTTAAAACATGATGTGGGCCACATTTTAAAGACAGTTAAAATTTTGAGGAGGAAAACATGGCTGTTATATTGATTGGGTTGAACAATTATATGGAAACTCTCTTCTGGGAGTTGCAAATTACACCAAGACTTACTTTTCCTAAAAATCTTAGAACAAACTCCATTTGGTTTTTCTTTTTATCAATTTTTATTATTAGTTTAAAGGACATAGTCTACTAGACTCTTCCAATCTACATGGACTAAGCGAGTGAGATTAATGTGGATAAGATACAATTTGACTAAAGGGTGAATGAGTCCTAGAGGATAGGAAGAATTGTGAAAAAGTTTGAAGGGTTGGTGAAAGTCAATGGAAATGAAAGGAAATGAAGAAATATGTGTATTAAGTAGACTTAGATAAGAAAAATACCATCTCAGACAGTTCCATGTAAAATCAGAGAATTCATTATGGTAGATTTCTATTAGTCTTCAGTAACATATCTGAGACTTTTCAAATTCATAGATTTTACAAATAGTAGAAACGACTGAATGCAAGCAAGTAGTTTCTTTGCTTTACAAACTGTTGGTATATTCTCGAAGAAACAGTTTCAGTTAACACATGCGTGTATGTGTATGTGTATATATATATATATATATATATATATATATATATATATATATATATGTATATATATTATTTATTTCATTTATTTATTCCATTTTGCTTTTCTGTAGAATAGAGACGACGAGACATGGTGGGGTAGGAAGTGTGTTATCATCTGTGTGTGTGTATGTGTGTCTGTGTCTGTGGGTGTCTGTGTGTGTGTGTGTGTGTGTCTGTCTGTGTGTATCTGAGTCTGTGTGTGTGTGTCTGTTAATGGTTGTTTTTATATCAAATTATATATATAAACAAATTAATATTAAATTGAAGAAATACTTTTTAGTTGAGTACATTCTTTTATTCTTTTATTATTTTACTTGTTTCAGTCATTTGACGTGGCCCTGCCGCAGCGCCACCTTGAAGGGCTTTTAGTCGAATAAATCAACCCCTGGATTTATTTTTTAAGCCTACTACTTATTCTATCAGTCTCTTTTGCTGAACCACTAAGTTACGGGGATGTAAACACACCAACACCGGTTATCAAGTGGTGATAGGGGACAAACACAGACAAAGATATATACATATATATATACAACAGGCTTCATTCAGTTTCTGTCTATCAAGTCCACTCACGATGCTTTGGTCGACCTGAGGTTATAGTAGAAGACACTTGCCCAAGGTGCCACACAGTGGGACTGAACCTGGAACCATGTCGTTGGGAAGCAAGCTTGTTACCACACAGCCATGCCTGTGCCTATGTTTGTTAAACTTTTACAAGAGAGGGACAGTGACTTCAGAGTTTTGGTTTACTAGCATATATATATAGATACATACATACAAATATCACTGTGTCGATCAGACTATCAGATGTTGTTATATACCACTGGTCACAATGCGTTTCCTTGCATTGTTGTAGCTTTCAAAAGATGCCATCCAACTGGCTAGACAGGCAGACCAACATTCCCCTTGAATGAAAAGCCAGTCCATCACAGAGTTACCCATTTACAGCTAAGTGAACTAGAGCAACATGAAATGAAGTTTTCTGCTCAAGAACACACCACACTGCAAGTCTGGGGATTGAAACCAGGATCATGCAATCCTGAGTGCAACACCCTAACCACTAAGTCACATGCCTTTACACATAAATACACATATGCATACATATATACATCCGTACAACATATATATAAATATTTGTGCATGTATGTGTCTATATATGTGTGTATGTGTGTGTGTGAGAGACAGAAAGAGAGAGAGAGAGAGAGAGAGAGAGAGAGAGAGAGAGAGAGAGATGTGAGAATTTAGTTAATTATTTTGAGAAAAGTATAAACATGAAGATGGTGCTTTAGTACAATAATGATGATAATAGGATGATGATGGTGTTGTGATGCTAGCAGTCATGATACTGATTGTTAAAGAAAGATGCATATTTAATGAATGGATCTGAAATACAAATAAGATTACAAAATGGTAAAAATGAACTCTAATAGTTATTATTATTCATTCTTGTTGTAGTCACAACCATTATCATCACTGATTTCTTAGATATTTTATACAAATGCAACACAAAAAATTGACAATCATTCCTGTTATGAGAACATAAACAATATGAAGTGAAAGAACTTCAGCCTAGAAGCATATTCTCTCTCACAGCGTGATCATCATCATTATCATCGTCATCGTCATCAAATCATCAACTTAAGGTGATATTTTGAGTTCAAATCCAATCTAAAGTCGACTTCGCCTTAAATTCTACTGAAGGTCAAAAAAGTAGATACCAGTTGAGTATTGAGGTCAGTCTATTAGAATATACATTCATTCCCATTCCAAAAATTATGATTTTGAGGTGGTTGTGAGCTCTGACAATTGAACGCTCAAATACATTATAGCATTTAGTTCTGTCCCATTATCTATTCAAATCCTCCTAATACTTTGAATTCCACACTACATATTCGATAAAATAAATACCCTGAATATAACATAGTTGATTTAAAAGACTGATTACACTCCCTCCACTGGTTATTTGTCGTGTGGTGTCTCGTCAATAGAAATCAATATTTCGTAACACCAGTGTGTGTGGTGCGTGCTCGCGTGCGCGAGTGTACGCGCACGCGAGTGACTGCATAATATTTCATATATATATATATATATAGTGACTAAAACGTTTTTATAAATTATATTGAATACCTTACATACGCAGAAATTATACGATTAATAGTGTAAAATGACATGAACTTCTGCGGTTTTCTTTATTTTAGCCATCATGGCTAAGGCCATGCTGGAGCACGGCCTTCGTGTTTATGTTGCTTTCAAAATAATGACATCTGTGTAATGAAAATTTTCTCATCGGGAAATGAAATAGCAGCATGAAAGCGATACGGAGGAGGCCTCACTATTACTCGTTCTCAGTGCTCATATATGTAAGTATGTGAGTGCGCGCGCGAGCGCATGTACATACATACGCACACACACATATATACATACATACATTCATATATATATATACATACATATATACATACATACATACACACACACACACACACACACTATATATATATATATATATATATATATATGTATTCGATCTAATTGAAATTCGTTTTATAATGTATCAACAGTTTGAAAAGGAAACTGCTTGCTTGCATTCATTTTGAAGCAACAGAAATTGTCTGAATTGATCGTAAGTAGTAAAAGGATCAAGCAAGCTATAATAGAGGAAAATTCTCCGAAGGAAATGTTGTAGGCTACGAAATATGAAACTAAATGACAGCTAGTATCATAACATTGTTTCTCCTCTTAACTAGCTAAGTGTAATGTTAACCACTGTGTTGATTAAAAGTCTTACTGTTAGTTATAATATTAACTAGGACTATTAAATAAACAGTGTCATTGATCTATCATGGGTGTTAGTGTTTATTGTTGTTCTTTGGCCACAGATCATTCCTGATCGAGCAGCTCTGTGTAAAAATACGTTCCAGCCATGGCCATCACATCTTTTTGTATATCTATGACTACATTGTACACTGTGTTCTTTTTAAAAAGCAGTAAAGTGGGATTTGAAAAAAAAAATGCTGTTATTTCTAACAGGTCGAATGACAGTGTCGTGTTTATCATTGATATTAGGTGGCTCGAATACGTAGCAGGGTAATTTGTCTTTCAATTAAACAATGATTTAGAAAATTCTTTCAATAAATGCGTTTAGGAAAGAAAATTGTTGGGTGATTTCTTCAAACGAGATATTCAATTAAGTTTTTATTGACTTCGAAATTGTTTAATAAAGTCTGAACATGACTAGAAAAAAAAAGAAGCTATTTCTCTTTTTATAATTATAACAAAACATTACATGTAGTAATAATTAAACTGCTGATTAATTTTTTAAATAAGTCAAGATGCCGTTTGTTAAAGCGAAACCACAATGAAAAGAGAAAAAGAAAACAAAGAAGAGAATGGCGATTTGGAAAAGAATAACAGAAAAGAGGCGGCTGTGCTTCTCACGTTACCACCATGTGTTCAAACGCACATGCCAATACTAGACACATGTTATTGGATTCGTAGAAAAAAAAACCCTCTATAAATTCCTGATGACTTTATGAATTAGTAAGAGGACACTAGTTACGAGGGACGGTTATGTATTAAATCTGTTGTCGATTGGTATTAGGGTATGGCTTAAGTCATATATAAAGAGAGAGACATGTGCTAGTAAACAGTTTACGCAGGTAACCATGTCAAATTGCTACGCGTAGAACAGTTGTGGAGGAAGAGGAGGTGATGGCTGTAATAAGAGCAGTCTAACCAATCAGAACGATATTGTAGCATCTCACGGACCAATCAAAGGAGCGAAAATCTTCTTGTTTGAAAGAGAGATATAGTAAAAAAGAAAAGAAACAAACAAAAAGACAAATAATGTCGAATGTGTGAGGGAGAGAAGTGGTTCGGGCTTAAGAGAAGTCGCAGCTTGCTGTAACAACGATAACCCAAGAACTAGTCAAAGACGACCGAGAGTGAGAGAATCTTTCAGCCACAACAAATAACTGATGGGATATATATATACTTGTCACTACACGGTGAAGTTAGTTGCGGTCAGAAAGAAGTAAATCCCAACCGAAATCCGCATCTTCTTTCGCCGAATGATAGGTAAGTGTGTCTGTGTTAAGGATCGCTTTTTCTAAGGGTTTCTTTCGTGTCATCACTTTTGTTAAGGGTTTTCTTTGCTATTTACCTTTTTGTCATGAGATCCCGTTGTGTACAGTTATAACAGCGATAACAAGGAGCACAATCTTGTTTCCCTTTCGCCTGAGGTGAACCCAGATATATCAGTTAAATCATTCTTTTAAATAAGGGAGAGAAGTAGCAATAAACCTTTCCCAATTTACATCGAGAAAGACTTAAAAAAAAAACAAAATACATTTAAATTCTTAAAACTGTTACATCGGAAAAAAAAAAGAAATGTTCAGTCCATTTCCATTGGTGTCATTAGTTATATGTTTATGCCCTGGACACAGAATTTCTGTGGCCCCATCTTCAACTTGCTTCCCCATTCCTAGCAGTTCGTCTGCTCCCCCACTTAGTAATCGCTGATTTGTTCTTGACACCAGAACAAAGAAGAGTTCTTTGTTCTCTCGCTCTAAATCCACTTTACTCCCCTCTCGCTACTCGATCCGGACACATACTTTTTCTTAGTTTTTTTTGCTTTACCGTAATCGTTTTGTCTTTCAGTTTATCGAACAAAAGAAACAGTTATTGCCTAACCTTCTAAGTAATATATTACCTTCAGAAATGCATAACATCTTTGCAAGACACTAAATTTATTATTACTACGTTATTGTTAGTGCCCTGCACATTTCCCTACCGTTGCTTTTTCACTGTGCTTACCTTGGATGTTTACACATACACACACACAATTATATATATGTATATATATATATATATATATATATATATATATATATATATTTGCGTGGCTATGTTCGACGTATTATGTGTTGTGTTGGGTGCTTACTGTTTCTGACCTAGTGACCTCTGCATAAATCATTATAATGAGATGGGGTTCACTCTCTTCAACCACTCACTCTTTCAGTATATCTGTCTCTCCTATCCCTTTCTCCCTCTGTTGCTTTACTGCCAGCTTGGAAAGCTCTCCCTTTTATTTATTTTTTTTATAGCTCTCCTTTTTGCCACCGTCTTTTCCCTTCACATAAACAGATTTCTTTTTCAGCCACATCTTTGCACACATGAACATTTCTGTAAGTAGTGAGTTTGTTTTGTCTTTTTTTAATATATATATTTTATTCAGTGTAGACCGGCATATCTGACTGTTAAATTCTATAATCAGAAAATGGGAGGCAGGCAGCTCTTGCTGGATCTATTCCCACTTCCGCTATGAACCCCTCTGAAACATTAGGGACCTCTCTCTGTCTCTCTTTCACACACACATACGCGCACGCACACACACACACACTTTTTCTTCTTTCTCTCTTAATTATGACTGCTTTATCTTGCTTTGTTACTTACTATCTCAAACGTCTCTTTTTTTTATCCTTCAGTATTTTTGATGAAATCGAAATGGTTTAGTTTTTGTTCATTTGAAATATCTGTTGTCTTCAACTATCGGGATGTTTAGTAAACAAACTGGTTCACTTCGATTCCAATGTCTTTATTCGTTGTTGTTTAGCCCCAAACTTATGATTAAAAGTATTCCAGCTCTGATCATATAATCTTTTTGAATATCTAGGATTACCTTATTTCAAGACATTAGTGCGATGTTTTGGATGTTTGCTATATCTATATCTTGAGTGACCAACTCGAGTCTCCCTCTTTACTCACTTTCGACTTTCGTCAAAGCCTTCTATTTTAGCCACTTCAACACATAAGAAAGAAAGGAAATCTTGTTTTGTCTTAACTTTTTCTTCACAATGTAAACTGTTTTGAGCGTCTCTATTAATTGTTGTTTTAGATTTGAGAAAGTTTGCAAAGTCGGTTTTATTTTTTACTCTGTACTTATTCGCAGTTGTTACGATTGTTAGATATACTGTCATCGAGGAAGGATCAATAAGACAAAGTACCCGTCGAGTACTAGGTGGTGATATAATCGACTGTACCCTCCTTTAAATTTCTAGATTTATGCATATGAATGAAATTATTATTATTGTTGTTGTTCGATCTTGCCTTTCCTTGGGTGGCCGAGAAAAACAAGGACTTATAATATATGTATTGTGAGTGAATGGGAGAATCGACTCGCTCATTCCACTTTTTAGTAAAAAAAAACTTTGTATTTTTGTTTGTAACGAAGTATGAGAAATGGAATGTATGATTGTCAGTCATTTAAATTAATATGACTATTCTCAATTGCACACACACACACACACACATATCCTCCGAAGGACTATATTTTCAATTAAAAATTATTTTCGACTCGCAGTGCATATTTCTATGGGTAGTATTTAAAAACTAGAGGAAAAACATTTTTGTGTTATTATGTCTGATTTATTATTTATTTAAATTAAAAAGAATGGAGCAATGTAGTGAGTGACGGGACTCAGTAAAACCAATTGGGTAATTTATTTTTTTTTACCTGAAATAGTGCAAACAGGTAGCCTTTCTCTAACCTCCCATCTCTCTTTCTTTTTCTCTCTCCCGCTCCCTCTCTGTTATTGCAGTCTTTCTCCCACTGACTGCCAAGAACTTCCTAACTACTATTGTGCCGTGTTCGGCGTTCGAAGCTTGTTTTTAGCTCCACTTTAATCCTGATAGAGTAGACTTATGATCAAAAGCGTTCCAGTCATGACCACCCTTATTCATTGGGGATTTTCTAGGATTGCATGCGTATTCTTCCATATTTTTAAAGATAACAAGGTGTGATTGAAGGATAATTTTGCTGCTATTTCTAACAATTCGAGCGACCATGTAAGGGGTCGATCATTGACTTCGTTCTTGGTGGTGGTGGTGGTGGTGGTGGTGGTGGTGATGATGGTTGTCATCATCTTCATTGTTGTCATCATCAGCAGCAGTAGGTTTGCTTAATGCTTGTTGAAATTATCACATTTAACCATTTTCTATATCTCCATGATTGTTGTTGATGTTTAATAGAGACCATCACCATCGCCGTCGTTGTTAATGTTGTCATCATGCTCTCTTAACACAGTTCTTTCCTCTATTGATTTCCATCAAAACGAACACGGATGTCATTGAGTGATTACCTAAGACACACGAGTATTATTTCTAATGATGTTCTTGGTATAATAATAGTTAGTAATAGCCATTGTACTGTCGATGGTAGTGGTTGATACTCTTTGACTACTTTTGTTGTCTCGTGTCGATGGCTGTGATAGTGGTGATCGAGCTTTGCTGACAGTTGTCTCGGAGGTTGCTCGATAATGATGCTGGTGGTGGAGGTGACGGCGAAGTTAAGGACTTAATTGTTAATGTACTACTTTTGTTGTAATTGTTATTTAACAGCTGCTCAGCTCGGATCGAGCAGGCCTTTGATCAAAGGACATTCTGACCATGGCCATCTCTCTCTCTCTCTCTCTGTATATTATATATATATATATATATATATATATATATATATATATATATATGTATGTATAAAATTTATTTATGAGGGTAGAAGTTGATATGAATCAATTAGAACCAGTGGTCTAGCAAATTAAAAAAAATCCACTTTTGCTGGTCATTCCTCTTATTTTTGTATGTAATATATATGTATGTATGTATATGTATATATATATATATATATATATATATATATATATATATATAGTTGTGAGTGTACCTTTCTTTTTTCTTTTTGTAGCAGTGAGTGTCTCTGGGACTACATGATTGTCAATAGACCCTCTTTTTATAATGGTAGGATTGTAATTTAGATATTTATTTGCTGCAAGTCTAGTGACAACATAGAGAGATTTTATCGTTAACTCGGATTTTGAGCTTTTCCGGGTATTGTTAAAAAGATCATTAAAAAGCATGTTGACAGCGACACCATCAGATGGTGATAGTAGTGGTTATTGTTTAGATCCAGCTGTGACTGGCCTGTCATTTCGTTTATCTAGGACCGTATTGTCCAGTGTATCTTCATTTATTAGTGCAGTAGGGTATGATTTAAGTAGATTTGACTGCTATTTCTGTTAGGTCGAGCGATCGCGTATAGGCTATACTTTTGACTCGATGAAGGTGTTGTTATGGTTATGTGCTGTTGGTTATGTTGATAATATTCAAAATAGTACATAGTATAGCCCAAGATCATCTGTGATCAAAGGCGTTCCAACTGTGATCATCCCGATTATGTTTCGTACAGAAGTGGGTGAAAACAAAAGTGTAACAAATTCGTATTTGGGGGAAAAAAATTTTTTAATTCAGAATTATAATTTGTTACATGAAATAGGAATATTGTGTGTGTGTGCGCGCGCGCGCATAAAGATTAAATACTACTATTTTCTTTTCCCGTCAGGTAAGGGACTTCGAGGGACATATTCCAAAACTCCGCCATGTTCTTTTTTAAAGACAGTAGTGTATGATTTGGTTGCTATTTCTAGCATGTATGACGATCATGTATTTCTGGTGAAGGTGGTAGTCATGATGATTGTAGTGGCGTTATATAGCGAATGAATATATTGTTGTTTAACCTCTGGTCAGCCCTTAATTTTTCAGATTAAGAGAGTTCTCATTGTGAACGATATTTTTCTAGACAGTAACGTGTGATTTGAGAGGAAGTTGTTTATCTTGTAGCTAGACGTAATCAGATGCTTTTCAGCCAGTGCCCCGTTTTTTTAACCCCCACCCCGACTACATTATCCTATATGTTTCTGCATCTTTAACATACCTAAGGTGTGATTTTAGGGAGACTTGGCTGCTAGTTCTAGACGGTAGACCAACCACATGTTATTGGCGGTGGTTGTTGCCGGCAGTTATAGAGAGTAACGGTAGTAGTAGCAGTGTTATAGAGTAGGCAGCTTGCATTTTAACTGTTCATGTTCACATGTTGAGAAGGGGTGCAAGACGGTGAGGGAGTCATGCCGGTCGGCTAACGGCACGCCATTGTCTCAGGCGCTGCCGCCGTCACACTGTGACTGCATTTGCCGTATCGAGTCAAGCAAGCGGGTAACGCGGAAGTGGAAGTCTTCCTTTAAACATAGGAATGTAGGTCGCACATGCGAGCAGGCAGTTTTCTCACGTTCGCCCTCCCACCTCCTTCTGTCTGTCTATCTGTCTTTGTTTCCACTGTCATATATATATATATATATATACACGCACGTACACACAGACGTAACAAGGGCTTTTTTTTAATAGTTTGTCTACTTGTGTGTGTATGTATATACATATATATACACACACACACATATACACACATTTTCTATTACCGCTACTTGAGGCTTTTTCTTGCACTGCTACAATCTATGTTTGCATGGATGACTTGCAACGTTGGCATTGTTGGTAATTTGTCTGGTATAGTGGCCTTCGCTGCTTTACCTGTGGAGCAAACTGTCTGTCTAGCCTTCTTTCGCTTCTCTTCCTCCTCCTCCTACCTTCTTGCTTTTCTTTCCTCTTTCCTGTCTTCAGTTTTTCGTGTGCATTTTTTAATTTTCTTTTTCTCATTTCCTTTTTTCATCTCTTACCATCTCCTTGGGAAGGTAATAGCCGAATCGGTAGAGCATCAAGCTAAATTACCTTGCAATAATTAACTATAGTCAGGTCGAATTCTTTCAAGGTTGTTAAAATAAAGTACCTGTCAAGTATTGGATGGAAGTGGCGGTGTCGATTTAATCCACAGTTCTCTGTTCCACAAAATTTATGGCATTTGCTATGCTATATATTTTCTTCTTTTAATAGCTATGCGTCTCAGATTTATAGATTAGGGATTTGGGGAATTTTCAACATTCATGCCTTTCCGAAGAGGTTTAGCGAGTTTTGCGTTGTTTTCGGTTTGTCATCGCCTAAGTTTATCTCATTTTCATCTTTAGTTCAAATCCTGGCAGTTTCAATTTCCTTTGAATACACCAGGGACGGAAAATGAATACCAGTAATATGATAGGGAATAAGCGACAGTGTTATATACCCGTCCGCTTTCAAAACATAGCTGCATGTCTGATTTTTAAAAAATCAATATTTATGAACTGAAGTAAAGAGTAATACTCTCATACATATTACCAGATATAAGCATATACACGCGCGCACGCCGCACGTACACACAAAACTCACTCTCTTTATCCCCCCTCTTCCCCCCTCTCTCTCTCTCTCACTCTCAGACACACACATGTAGACACGCAGATTCAGCAGCAAATGCGTACATCTGTACTAAATCAAGCACGAACAGAGGCGCGCACACACGGACACAGCTATTCATATTCATATACATACACATAGTTACATGCATGTATACATAGACAGTAGACGGACATATGTACTCAGGTGCGCGTGTATACGAGTTGTGTGTTTCAACGTGTTTGTTCGTGTATATATATCAGCATGTGTTTAAACTGTATTACGTTTCCAGACATGTAGTGATATTTATTTTCCCCCATCTTTCCTTATCGCTTTTTATCTATCTGTCTATCTATCTTTTTATCTAATCAAGTGTCTGTTGGATGCGTTAAGACTCATTCTTGGAACTGTTCAAAAAGCTCAACTGACAACCACCTCTCCGTCACTTGTCAATTGATCACTCGACCACATCGTGTTATTTCATATACAACTAGCTTTATATTACGCAACTGCACATATATTAGAATCATACATTAGACAGGCTTGTATTACACACACATACATTACCACTTGAATCACACGAATATGTAGTCTTATGACATAACCAGACTGTCCTTGTATCTTATATTACTTGAACACACCATACAAGCCAATATGGAAATAGACTTAAATAAATAATATATGATATAATAAAAATATCAGGGATAGCGTTAAAAAATATATGTATTTCCAAAACAAATTTTTGCCTATCAGAGTCCCCATATTATGCTATGTTTATACAACGATGCAGACATGTTATAAAAACTATACTTTTTACGCAACTTATTAAATACATAATGAGTCTACCATCTTAAAGAAGGAAATACACTGAGAAATGTAGTTACAGATGTTTGTCAGGCCAAACACAAGAGGTGCATGGTTGGAAAGCCTTTGATATAGATCTGCATGATCAAGACCGACCCGGGGTTAAACAACAACTAAGTACATTAAGTAACGAAAGAATCTTTGTTGTCGCACGACCTGCAAAAATAGCAGTCAACTCGCTCCCAAATTTTACGCTGTTGTCTTAAAGAAGGCAAAGGCACATTTGATAATGTAGTCTTCGATACACTGCATTACTTGAAGACAACAGGATGATCACAGCTAAAATGCGTCTTGATCAGGAATGACTTGAAGCTAGACAACATTAGATAACGAGTCAATGAGGGAGCCATTATATCGTCGTATAGACTTGCTAGAAATAGCAACGAAAACTTTCTGAGATCATATTGTACACATTGTGTAATGTACTTCCAGATATCCATAAAAAGACATGATGGTAACGGCTGGAACGCCTTTGGTCGTAGGTCTGCTCAATCAAGACTGACCTGATATTAAACTATACAACATATTGAGTAATCGCTATAGTAGACTTACATAATAATAACTAGACGAACATAGCATTAAACTGTTAAGCCGTATATATCATACAACCACTAGATGTACATTAATAATTACTGTTATTATTACTTTTAGCATGTTGCGTCACCGAAGACTGTCTTTTAGATTCGCTTGTGCGCACATTTTCTAGCGAACAAATTCTGTTTATTTCTAAAGACTTCCCCCGTTGTAACTGAAGTTGACAAACGTAAACAAACAAAACTGAACCAAAATATGAAGGAAACATTGCAACTGAGGGATGTTAACCAATCGATTTTGAACAATCTATTAGGGTTATATCACAAACAGGATTTTAAATCTCACATACTCTCTACTAGATCTATACGGTAACTTTTAAACTGGCATCATACATTTACTAAGACTTATATTACCCAACACTCATATATATAGGCGCAGGAGTGGCTGTGTGATAAGTAGCTTGCTTACCGACCACATGGTTCCGGGTTCAGTCCCACTGCGTGGCACCTTGGGCAAGTGTCTTCTACTATAGCCTCGGGCCGACCAAAGCCTTGTAAGTGGATTTGGTAGACGGAAACTGAAAGAACCCCGTCATGTATATGTATATATATGTGTGTGTCTGTTTGCCCCCCCCCCCCCCAACATCGCTTGACAACTGATGCTGGTGTTTTTACGTCCCCGTAACTTAGCGGTTCGGCAGAAGAGACCGATAGAATAAGTACTAAGCTTACAAAGAATAAGTCCTGGGGTCGATTTGCTCGACTAAAGGCGGTGCTCCAGCATGGCTGCAGTCAAATGACTGAAACAAGTAAAAGAGAGAGTATATATATATATTCAATTTCATAATTTCAGACATACTTGTGTATTATTCCAAGTAGGCTAGTAACGCACTCGTATCACATGCAGGCTACCAGGCAGACGTTTATCTACCAGACAGACATATAATACAACCAGTTTGGTTTTCTCATTGTAATACCAAGAGGCTAATTTATATTTCATTTATTTATTCCAGAATAATTCGGGCGCTGGTACGTATATAAACATACACAATATCACGTATTTCTATGAAAGAATAGAAGTTTGGAAATGTTGTTTTTCACTTTTCCTTGTATGAACGTGTATATTCGTTCATATTGTGTGCATCAGTTTCTGACTGACGGTGTCTTCAGGCAAGGCATGATCATAACAACTTATTTTTAATGCTGTCTGAATTTAAGATTTCACGATATTTCATTGTGTGTAGCGAGGATGACCTGACTTGCTTTAAAAAAAAAAACAGAAAAGGAGCCCACTCGAAGCAACCTGTATACGGTCGCTTGACCTGTTGGAAATATCCCTCACACGATACCTTAACTGCCTTAAAAAAGAAGACATTAGACAATGTAATCCGAGGTATACCCCAAAAGACATGATCATAACTGGAACACCTTTGATTACAATTCTGTTCAATCAGGTTTGGCCTTGAGGTTAAATAACAAGGTACGCACAAATAAATTTCGGGTGTTAAGTAAACCTGATCAAAGGGGTTCCATCTGTAGCCATTCCCTTTTTTTTTCTTTTTTTTTTCTTTTTTTTTTTCATAGTGCCTTGGACTACATTATCAAATGTGTCCTTCCCCTTTTACAACAGTTAGGCATGATCTGAAAATTTAGCTGTTATTTATAGGAGATCGAGGGGCCTTCTTTGAGAGTCGCAAAGTATCACCTTATTGAAATCCTCATATTTTTGTACTAATGCAGAAGTCTACGGTAAAAAAATTGAAGCTTGGTTTTCTTATTTACTCTTTTATATTAATTATTATGAAAAGCAAGAGATACTCAGCCAATATAAACCGCAAATAAAATGCTTGAAAGCCCTCAAATTAGTACTGGTTGCGCAGACCTGAGTAACGAGATCTCAGCCGTAAACTGTGTACTCCGGGTTACATTATCCAATACTTCTGTTTTCTAAGATGGTCAGGGTTGATTTGAGAATGATTTAGCTGCTATTTCTCGCTGGTCGTTGGTTCGAGCCCTGCAGTTTGACCACCCCTTATACATAATGTATTCTGTTGTTTAATAGCAAGACTAGCGTTAACAGAATAGACTTATTAGGATTTACCCACGTTTTAGTTGACCATACCATCATTCTCTTACACGTCATATATCTTGGAAATAGTAGTTAGTGCGACTAAGAGATGTTGGACGCATCAAAGATTATGAGAGTTGGAAATACGCGACAAGCAGAGACCATCATAGTAGCAATAAAAAAAGACAGGAGACAGCACACTTGTAGCCCAGAGGCTGGAATGTGTCCGTTAATTATGAGATGTCAAGTCAAGTGTCTCTTCTTTGCTGTCCTAGGTGCCAATGTGTGTTGTAGCAGTACCCCATTGTGGGCATCACTTGAGCCTTGTAGAGTATCAGCAGCTGTTGTAGACTGAAATTTCTTCTGACTCTAAAGAGACTGGCTAGACTTTGCAATGCGACCCTAGCTATGCTAAAGATGTGCTTTAGCTAGGCGAGATCCTCGTTGACAGTGAGACCTAAGATTTGCGGCAACTGTGAAGGCTCTGGCTGAATGCTGATCATGATTAGAGGGTGCGTGATAGGGCTTAGGGTAGGGAACTTTTTCTCTCGGCATGGACTCAATACAGGTTTGGCGCGTGATATCTAGTTTGCGTATGGATGATGCATGGTTAGGGAGGAGTGATGGATTGTGTCATCGACATAAGATTGGTTGTTGAATATAGTGACAAGTTGGTCAATAATGGACAGAACCGAACTGTTGGAAATATCAGAGTTGACTGAGAATGGAGCTGAGAGAGAGCACTGCCAACACATGCCGCAATCGTGCGATTTGATACAAAGCTATCGATCCAAGAGATGAAAAATGGGTGGAGCCCATAGACGGGAAGTTTTGATACGAGATTTGGCTGTCAGATACGGTTGAAAGCTTTTCTGATGTTTATAGCAGCAACGTTGCTTTCTCTGAATTTCTTTAAAATGAGAGCCCACTGATGAATGACATAAGAGAGTAGGTGTCCAGTAAATCTGGCTCCGCGGAAGGTGTATTGGTGGTCCCTGAGAAAGTGGGAATGAAGGTGATGGTAAGCATCATTGTGTATATATATATATATATATATATATATATATATATATATATATATATATATATATACTTGCAAA
The DNA here is from genome assembly GCF_046866305.1 of Octopus bimaculoides. Lineage (NCBI taxonomy): Eukaryota > Metazoa > Mollusca > Cephalopoda > Octopoda > Octopodidae > Octopus > Octopus bimaculoides. Next base: position 6,502,969 of record NC_142948.1, on the reverse strand, counting down.
TGGACGCGTAGCGTTCGATAATATAATAATACAAATGATATATGAGCATATGCATGTATACATACATATATGTACATACCTACATCTACATGTATATATATAAACACAAGTTGTTCTGAGAGTGATGCGAAAATGGACATAGATTGTTCACATTGTTCATGTTCGTAGAGTATTTCTTCTACACAAAGATACTACCAACGTAGTCCCCGTTACGAGCGATGCATTTGCGCCATCGGTTAGCACAACTCTCGAGTTGTCTTTGAAAAAAAATTAGGCGTGCAGTATTGTGCATTCTTCACAGCTATCCTCACTTCCTTTTTGTCATCAAACCGTTGTTCCTAAAGAAAGTCCCTCATCGGATCGAGCTTTGGGCGTAGGAGGGTGCCAGATCCGATCTTGATGGCGGACTAATGACCAGTCAAATTTGCCGATTGCCTTATTTCT
>NC_142948.1:6470025-6497525 GCF_046866305.1 Octopus bimaculoides | reverse complement strand
TGCAACGAAAATTCTGACACCAAAATAAATGCTCAACCTAAGAGTCTTTGTGTGTTCTAAACGGATATGTGCCTTCCACGCTGCAATTGTTTTAGGTTCTGATGGTCCAGCATCTAGGTGAACTGCAATTGTGTACACCACTGCGCGGTACCTTGGGCAGGTGTCTTTTACTATAGCTTTGGACCGACCAAAGGCTTGTGTGTAGATTTGGTAGACGGAATCTGAAAGAAGTTCGTCGTGTGTGTATATTATAATATTTTTTTTCTTCTTTCTTCAAATTTTCTTCCATTTCTCGCCGAGTGTTTTCCGTACTCTTAGGGCAGAGAAGCTCATTGTATGCATTTCCAGTTTACACGCGCAAATTCACAGGTAAAATATGTATTTAAAAAAATAAATAAATTCATGAATGGATGTTGTTTTCACAGCGATAATGCTCTTCTCAGTACATGAGTCGATCCAGTTAACACGATTTTTTGCACTTCCTGTAAGAATGGTAAGCCTGGTATCATTTTCAAATAGATTTCAGTACCTTTTTTATCATTCCTAGAGATCCTACAATCACTGGTATGGTAGTCGCCTTGAGATGCCACATTTTTTAAATTTCTATTAGCAAGTCTTTATATTTACTGATCTTGTCAAATTCTTTCGCCGCTATATTATGATCGCAAGGAATACTCATGTCAATAAACACATCTTTGTCTGATCTTTTGTAATAATATCCGGTTTATTAGCTTTTATAGTTTTGTCGGTATGTACGGGGAAGTCCCAGAGAATCGATACATTTTCTCCCTCAATCACAGTTTCATTATTATTATTATTATTATTATTATTATTATTGCTGGGTTCCAACCCGGACCGACTTATATTGTTTATATATAATGCAATTATATTATATTATATTATATATATATATATATATATGTGGGGGGGGGGGGTATTTTTATATCTGTGTCTCCACAGATATAAAAATACACATGAGAAAGTTATAAGCATCAAAATAAGAAGTTGAGACATCAAACTAGAATACCTCCCTCCCTCCCTCTCTCTCACTCTCCTTCAGGTTATTTGCAAATTAATAATTCATATCGAAATGTGAACAAAAATAATTGAAAGCACATGAAATTTTAAATGAATCGCCAATTTGCAATTATTTTTACGTATCTCCTTTTTCCTTTATTCTCTCCTATGTCATGATTCTTTCTCTTTCACTGTATTTGGGCGGGGGGGGGGGGGTCTTTTTTACTCATAGCCTGCGACAAAGCCTAATATGTGCACTCATCCTACACCATTTATGTTAACTCTCTATTTTCTCTCTCCCTCTATGTAAAGCGCGATTGGAGAAAAAAAAAATTTTTTTTAACTTTATGCTGACTATTACTAGATTATGTATATGTGTTTGTAATCATACACCCGCACACATTCATTTTCGGTTTCTCTGTAAGACATTCCGCTAGTTTTTGAAAAATTGTGTGCTATATTTTATAAAACTGATCTAGCAACCTGCACTTAATCTCCCTCAAGTAACACCTCCTCGTTTGAAATACAGAAAAAATGCATTGGATAGGGATATACAAAGACGAGATGATCATGGCTAGAACAGCACTGATTGAACAGAACTCAACTTAAACTGTGAAAGAAATATTTAAAAAAAAAAAAAAATTCTTTACATGAATTCTATATTTCGTCTTTTAAGCAGTCTGGTAGATTTCTAAATTTTATTTGCTTGTCTGTCACTTAATCAATTATTTTTCTGTCAGCATGAAAGTTCGTTGTTCTCGTCTGCGATCACCAGGTCATTGACTCTTAGAGTGATGAACTTTCACCGCCACAAACCACCTGTGCTATTAAAGGAGGAAAGAACAATATATGAATGTGAATAGAATTGTATCTCGTCTGGCAGACACTGCAGATCATTGCTTGCTAACGACTTACATCATACATACTCAATTTGTATACGTGTATATCTGAATGTCTGCGTCTTCTGTATGTAAGTGTATGTTTATATATGCGCAGTAATCGTTCGCCATATCGCGGTTCACCTATCGCGGTTTATTACCTAAGCCCACGTCGATTCTTCCGTGGTGTTGTTTTGCATTTATATTAAAATAAATATATATAAATTATAAAAATAATAATTAAAATACAGTACTGTTTCTACTTCGCGGATTTTCACTAATCGCGAGGGTGGGGTGGGGGTGGAACGTAATACCCGCGATAGTCGAGGGATTACTGTATAATGCGCGCACGCGTTTATGAGAAAGTGTGACAGAGAGAAATAGAGAGTGGTGGGGTGGTGTATCTTTGGAAACGTAAAACTGAGAGTAACATTTATTGCAGTTTTCATTTTCTAATAAATATGGAATCTGATATTGCATTTTTTTTCTCATTGTATGCACATTTTTGGTGGGGAGGAAGGAATAATGTGTGTTTGTATGGGGGTAGTGGTGTATATAAGGACAAGGAGAAAATACCCAGTGACAATCTCGGCATGAAAACAAAATGGTAAGGTCGGTGCTAATGTACTTAGTGTTGTGAGGCAGGAAATTTTAATTGAAAATAGAATGTGAGCCATAAGAGGAAAGTGAGTCTGATCTCGCCAGTATGTGGAGATCATCATCAATGTAATTTTAAACAATTAAAATTTCTCGGCTCACTACACTGTGTACCAGGTTCATTTCATGCTAGCGTGCCCTTGGGTTCTTTCAAGTTATAATTTCTAGTTATCAAGCCATTCATTGTTTATGCTCAATAAACTCGAATATGCAATATATAGTACGAATACTGATTTGCCATCGTACTGTCAACATCAGACTCCTTTCCACTGCATTACCCGAATACTATTTTCATTTAAGATTTTAGGGTTGTCACCCCTGTCTGTTTTTACCATGGTTGCTGTGTGTGTACTTGTATGTATACGTATATATATATATATATACATATATATATATATATATGTATGTATATATACACACACATACATGTGTGCGTTTATATGTGAGTGCATATATGTGTATACGTATATACATACATCCATTTATATACCAATACACCCTACAAGTGTGCACGTGCACACACGCACACACATACACACACGCTAATAAAATACATATCTATACATACGCATATCATCATCATCATTATCATTTGACGTCTGTCTCCTATATATGTACGAGGGTGGGCTGAAAGGTTCATAGGCTGACTATGAAGGAGTGACGCTATACCTGTGAAATCTCGCATGCATTAATTTCAACCCTTCTTATTAATAACTGCATTGTTTCTTTCCAGGTAAACTGACATCTGACTGTTCAAAGAAGACTTCAAAAACAACTAGTAGCAACTTATCTTGAAAATGGACAAAATTTGGCATCGTCATGTTATCAAGTGCCTGCAGAAAAGGGGTTTAGCCTTCAAGGACACTCATGCTGACATTGTTGTTATATTAGGGAACGACACCGTAGCTTTATCATCAGTGCAAAAGTGGGCAACTGAAATTAGGATGGGAAGGGAGAGTGTTGAAGATCACCCAAGGTCTGATGTCCTGCAACAGCTACCACTGAGGAAAGCACCTAGTGATGGATGACAGGTATGACGAAAGTTTCTGTTCGATGGGTGTCACCTCTTCTGACACCTGATCAAAAGCGCACCAAGCTGATCACATCATGAGAAAATCTGACATTGTTTGAGACAGATCCAGCTAGTTTCTTTGAACATTTTCTAGCCCAGGATGAGTGTTGGCCTCATCACTTTGAGCGAGAAACAAAGAGACAATCCATGCAGTGGAAACTTACTTCACCTACTTCAAAGAAGGCCAAGGTTGTTTCACCAGTTTTTTAGGATGCGAAAGGCATTGTGTTTATTGACTATTTTCAAAAGGGCCGCACCATCAATGGAGAGTATTAAGCAGTTTCAAAAGGCTATCAAGACCAAACGCTCATGAAAACTGACGAAAGGGCTCTAGTTCCATGAGAACAATCCCCCAGCATACAAGTCCTTCATTTCAATGGCTGCTATGCGTGGCTGTGATTTTGAACTGGTTAACTACCCTCCCTAATCTGGGCAACTAGATTTGAACCCAGCTGACTATCATCTGTTCCCCAACATGAAAAAAAATACACTTGACTAGGAACAAGTATCGCAATGATGATGGCATCATATCTGCTAAAGACTGATGACAACAGGTTGTAAACTTCTTCAATGGGAACCAAGCACGGCAACACTGATGGAAGAAGTGAGTAGTCCACAAGGGGAAACTTTGTTGAAAAATTGGCCACATTCCATGAGGGTATCTTGTTCAGCCTATGAACTTTTCAGTCGACCTTTGTATAATTACACACACATGTATGCATATATATGTGTATGTATCTATTAGATATATGCATATATTTATATATAGATATAGATTTGTATATATATATATATATATAGTGTATGTATAGTATATGTGTGTGTATAGGTATAAGAGCTACTAATAGTTTCTTCACATAGTGTTCAGGCTAAATTTGACAGTTTGCATAAAAAGATAAGAAAACAATATCTCATCCAATAATAAGGAAAACATTTTAAGTCAAAATATATCAACTAATTTATGGCTGGGAGATAACAATTTACTCAAAGTAGCCACTCTCAGCTGCCACCACGGCTTCAAGACAGTTCCAGAACCTGGTGCATACGTTTCTCATTGTGTTCTTGGGAAGATCTTCGAACACCTCTTCTTGGCTACATCTTGGCTTTTATGTTGCAAGTAGAATGTTGCTGTTTTTCTCAACCGCGCCCCATGCATGGGATTATATTCAGAGGAATTTGGAGGACAGAAGTTGGAGTTGATGAAGTCGTAGGAAATCTCTGACAACCACTTGTGATTCTTTGCAGAGGTATGGCAAAGAACTGGATCCGTCTGCCACATATATGGCCTTCCTGCGGCAAGCCTCTCCAGCCTGGGTTTGACTACACACTCCAGCACCTTCACTTTAGCTATCTGAATTGAGCCTCAGTCCCTGTTCAAAGACTGGAGGGATAAATTCCGGTGTGCAGACGCAGTAAAGAAGCTTGCTGTGTCCCTTTCTGCTGATCACGGCTTTGTAGTCTTCATTTCAGCTGTCCATGTCGCGTCCTACAGCCTTTAGTGTTCACACAGCATTGAGCAGTAATGATGATGTCAACATGAGTATCTCTTTTCCAATATCCAGTCCTCTATTCTGCTAACTTTTTCTCAACTACAACTTTAATATTTATGTTCTCCAATGCCATTGGCTATTCACCCAGCTGTTTCTGGGAAAAAAGGTGACATAAAAATCGTCAAATCTATACCCAAGATTCTACATAAATGACTTCGTTCGGTTTTCATATAAGGAAACCACTCACATATATTAAGTGAGGAGGTAGATAAAATCCAAGCTATCACCTTAGCAGTGTTTCATGCAAGAACCTGATTAGCAAAGTGTTTGGATAGCAGTGTAAAGGTTACACATGTTGGTTAACCAAAGAATGATTAGTTCGGGCATACACACATTTATATGCATATATGTATATACATAATAAAGGGTGCCGGCGAAATCCGAGATGGTAATCCAATAGTATTGTAGGGGGTAAGAAAATCCAAGATTTGTGTGTGTGTATATATATATATATATATATATATATATATATATATATATCTAAGGATTTTTATGTATGCATATGTGTATATATGTGCATATATGTGTCTATATACATGACTGGCACCCCATCGGTTACAATGGCAGGGGTTCTAGTTTATCCGATCAACGGAACAGACTGCTCGTGAGCACTCCACAGACACACGTACCCTTAACATAGTTCTCAGGGAGATTCAATGTGACTCAGAATATGACAAGGCTGGGCCCTTTGAATTACAGGTACAACTCATTTTTGCCAACCCAATGAACTGGAGCAAGGTACAGTGTCTTGTTGAAGGACACAACGCACCGCCAGGAATTGAACTTACGACCTTTAGCTGAATACTCTAACCACTAAGCCACACACCTTCACGCCTGTATATATCACACACACACACATATACACACATTTTGTTAATGTTAGTCTCTTGCCGTTTTTTGTTTGCCTTTTTTTTTTCTTTTTTAGCTGACCCTTTTTGTTCACTGTCTTAGTCCATGACAGTACTTGTTTCCAACCTCTCATCGCAACATGTATTCTTTTCTCGCTCTTTGTGTCTTTTTCTTTTCTCCTTCTTTATATTAACTTCAAACTTTTTTTTTTTTAGTTTCTGAGAACAAACGTGTGACGTCCGCACGTTTTACGTTGAAATTGTTATCCCGTTCTCTTTAACGCTATTGTCTGACCCTTTTGTCCTCTTAATCCATTGCTTCCTATTTTGTTCGACATATCCATTTCTCTTTCCCTCTGTGTCCAGTTCTTTTCCTCAAAAGAATAGACTCAGTTCTTTACACAAATTCAGTTTACTTTCTATCTTTCCTTCTTCCTGGATTCGATAAACTAAATTACTTATTAAGTATTGCATTCTGTTCATTTGGATACAACATTTTTGCCAAAAAAAAGCTGGCTACTAAGCCACAAATTTTGACTAGGTATTGAGTGCTTTTAGCAGAGCTGACTCTATTGCAAACCTTTGAAGGCCTCTTTCTAGTCATTTGTTCTCCTAGAAACAGCAGCCAAGTATCTTTAAATCATTCCTTATGTCTTTTAAAAAAGGGAGGGATGGATACATTAAATAACATAGTCTTAAATGCACTACTTAAAATATAGAATAGTCATGGTGGATCGCATTTTATCAATGATCTGCTCCCTCAGAGTTCTGCCGGGACTAAACGTCTGTGACATAGCACATTACTTCTTGGTTTTCACTTCATGATACACATCGCATGAAAGTTAAAAGAAATTTATTTTCAAGTTAAAAATATAGAAAATTTTTACTTATCTCGTTTTATAAATTATATATGTCTATGTATAAGAAAATTGTGAATAACATTTTTTTCAAGTCGTTCCATCATTATTACGAATTTTCTCAAGTTTAAAATTTTTCTTTCAAAAGCCTGAAGCTCCCCATTTGAGAACTACTGACATAACAGTCACGTGATGTGTCGTCTGCTTCCAATTTGTTCACGACTTGATAGTGTTGAACGCTCTCTCTTCCCATCTCCCTCCCTCTCCCCCCTCCCTCTCTCTCCCTCCCTCCCTCTCCCTCCTTTCTCTCCCTCCCTCTCTCTCCCTCTTTCTCTCTCACTCATATACATTCACGCACCACCACCATCTGCATCTTGAATGCTTTTAGCTGGACCTCAAAATTAAACTGTTAAAGCCCATGTGGTCGCTCGCCTTGCAAGAAATAGAAGCCAAATATCCTTCAAGTTACTTCCTACTTGTCTTTTAAAAAAATGGAAGTCATTTAGAGTAATCTTTGAGTTAAATACTCTCCCTTTTGTCAACCAACAGCTAACAATATAACGGGTTTAATGGAAGTAAATAAGGTAGTGAATTTAATTCAATAATACATTTTAATTGGGTTATAACCTACAAATGGAAAATATTCGAATTTCTGATTACTTTCGATTTATATTGTCGAAAACAAAACTTAAACTAGAAAGAATATTTTATCATGCCTTCCGATTTCGTATTGATAATAAATAATATCGATGAGGATAATGGCATACGTTCTTCAAAGATTATGAACAAGTTGTCAAAATAGTTAAAATGATAAGAATGTCTTTTCTTGATGAAGAAATATCAAAAACTGACAATTGTCATGTAAACCTTAAAAAATTCATTTCTGCAGAATTTCGTAAAAATAAAGTGGAGAAAATGGATGCGCTAAACTGTAGTTAGGCTTTTGATAAGAAGACAAAATATTAAATGAAAAAACTTTCTCTGACGGTTTAAACCAAATAATATTAGCTGCTAATCGATGTAGTTAAAACTGGAGCATTTAACTTATGGATCGTTTTTTTTATAATTGGTTTACTCGTCCAGATTTCCCTCGGGGCTAAACTACAATGATATGACACATTGGTTCTGTTTTTTTGTTGTTTTTTTACTTATGCAAGAACGCTGGAGCATCAAATAAAATATCATTCTCCCATTTTGCTTAAAGCTAAAACTAGAGAACTATTGCTTACCTTGTATCATACCATATACTCGTTTGTAGATGACAAAATCATGAATAATACAGTATTCGTGACGTTTAGACACGACTCTAGATTTTCTAAAGTTTTAAATTCCGTGGCGCGCCATTTCATCTCGTTGATTTAATGCCGGAGTGTTCAGCAGTCTATCACGTGATAAGTCGTCTGCTCTTTCCATTTGTTCAAAGAGTGCGTTGAACGCTCAGTTTCTCTCTCTCTCTCTCTCTCTCTCTCTCTCTCTCTCTCTCTCGCTTTTAGCGAAGTTGAACCTTACAACCATTTTGAACCCTAAATTGGTCAAGCTAATCGCTCGACCTGCTAGAGACAGCGATCGAATTCTCTCAAATCATTCCCTATCGGTCGTAAAAGATGGAAGAGTACATTGGATAACAATCTTAGACACATTGCCTGAAATAAAGATTGGGTGTCCATAGAAGGGTGCCTTTTATCAATCGTCTACTGATTCAAATTTTTCTCAGGAGTAAACATCTATTACAAATACATTGCTTTTCAATAGTTTTGACCGTGACAAGCTAGAATTCAAATACCCTGCTTGTCTATGGGAAAGTTTAAAAAGAAATACATTTCATTTTAAAGTTAAAAATTTAAAAAGCTATTACTTACCTTGTTTTATAATCATATTTGTATATAACAAAATCAGGAATGAAACGGTTTTCAAGATGTTTAATCTGAAGTTTGTAATTTTTCTTTAAAAATCCGCAGCGCACTTTTTGAAGACCACTGGCATAACACAGTATATCACATGTGTCGTCTGCTCATGACTTGATAGTCTTCAACGCGCACCTTCCCTCTCTCTTCTATCTTCCTTTCTCTCTCCTTCAGCTCCTCTCGTTTTCTCTGCCTCCCTCTCTCTCTCTCTCTCTCTCTCTCTCACACACACACACCACCTCCACCTGGATCTTGAATGCTTTTAGCAGGATTGACTTTTGCTGCAAAGAATTCAGACCGCAAAACAAAACTTTTGAAGCCTATCTTGTCGTCCATCTAGCTAGAAATAGCAGCCAAGTAGGATCCCTCAAGTTACTCCCTACTTGTCTAAATAAAATGGAGGGAATCATTCTTGGTTAGGTCTTTGAATTTAGTCTTTTATCCCTTTTGTTAATCAGCAGCTATAACAAAACATCTATAACAAAACACATTGCTTCTCAATGGCTTCAATTTGTGACAAACTAGAAATCAAATATATTACTTTCCTACGCTTGAAAATTAAATAAGAGAAAACCAACTCATTCTAAAGTTGAAAATTATTTACCTTTGTTTTTCACATTACATTTTATGTATTAAAAAGATCATGAATAAAACAGTTTTCAAGATGTTCAATCTTATAGATTTTCTTAAATTTTAAACTTTTCTTTTAAAAATTTGCGCTGGATTATTTGAGAACCAGCCATAACGCAGTGTCACGTGACATATCGTCTGCTTCTAATTTGGTCATGACTCTCTCACTCTCTCTTTCTCTCTCTCTCACTCTCTCTCTCACACACCCACACAAACACACACACATACGCACGCACACTTTAATCTATCCATCCATTCATCCCTTTCTTTCGTTAACACCATCACCTGGATATTGAGGGTTATAGTTTCATTTTATGGTACATATTGTTGCAAATAGTTTGGACTATCCAATCAAACTACATATGGCTCCTGTATACTGAGCCGAATATAACTCTAGTGGGGCTCCTGAGCCAATATATTCCCCTGCCCTCCTTGGGGGAGGGGTTCATGGCTCATACATAAATCTGGCTCTGCCTATATGATGACTTATCCTTTTACAACTAGCAACCAGATATTCCTCAGAATATCCATGTCAAGTGAAAACTTCTTTCGAAGAAAAATTGTATTAAAGGCAACATCACGCAAATTAGTTTTCCATCTTTAACAACAATTCAAAACGGAACAAAATAAAATTCAAAACGATGTGATGCAACCATACACGCCTCCAAAAAGTTTACACTGAATAAATGGTAAATTTACACTGAATAAATGGTAAATTTACACTGAATAACTGGTAAATAGAATATTGAATTCCGTTCAACAATACAAAGAATGAAGAATTCTACAACTGCACTTATTAATCGTAAAGTAAAATATTCCCCCCTCCCGGTCGTGAAGCCAAGTTATACATGTTTCTGAATGACAAAGTGAAAATAGAGTTTTAAACATGAGTATCGTCTTGTCTAGTGGCCCCCAACCTTCTTTGCTTCATGGACCGGCTTAGTGCAAGACAATTTTCCCACAGACCGGAAAACACAATAAAATGCATGATATATAATCTAGTTATTACATGTTTGTTGTTTGTTGGCACTCCGTCGCTTACGACGTTAAGGGTTCCAGTTGATCCGATCAACGGAACAGCCTGCTCGTGAAATTAACGTGCAAGTGGCTGAGCGTTCCACAGACACGTGTACCTTTAACGTAGTTCTCGGGGATATTCAGCGTGACACAGTGTGACAAGGCTGACCCTTTGAATTACAGGCACAACAGAAACAGGAAGAAAGAGTGAGAGAAAGTTGTGGTGAAAGAGTACAGCAGGGTTCGCAACCCTCCCCTGCCGGAGACTCGTGGAACTTTAGGTGTTTTCGCTCAATAAACACTCACAACGCCCGCTCTGGGAATCGAAACCGCGATCCTATGACCGCGAGTCCGCTGCCCTAACCACTGGGCCATTGCGCCTCAACTTATTACATATACATTACACATATAGTACGTATATAATGCAAAAACACTCTGTAGACTGCGGTAGTCAATAAAATAGAAATAAAATTTTAAAATCTGCTCTTTCTGTGCAGCCCGGCGGTTAAGGACCCCTGGCCTAGTCGTATAGGCACTGTCCGAATGGTCATGATTGAATACCCTGTATCATTCGTCTGTTCTTTTAATTCTCGCGGGAGTGAAACATCTACCGCATAAAACATTGTTTCTCAATGGTTTTGACTTCGAAATATATTGGCACACATCGCTTGTCATCAAGTTTAAAACAATGTTATTTCAAAGTTTTAAAATATAGAGAAAAAACAAAACCCAGTTACTTACCTTATTCTATAAATCGTATTTATAAATAAGAAAATCGTGAATAACACTTTTTAAGTCGTTCAATTATTATTATATACATTTTCTTGAAACTTTTCTCTTTCAAAAATTCGCGGTTCACCATTTCAGATCCACCGACAGTGTGTCACGTGATATGTCGTCTGTTTCTTCCAATTTGTTCGCGACTTGATAGTTCTCCTCTTTCCCTCCCTCTCTCTTTCCTCAGTAACAATGTTTATCCTCCTCTCCTATCTCTCCTCAGTAACAACGTGTGTTCTCCCTCCCCCCTCTCTTTCCTCAGTGACAGTTTCCTCTTTCTCTCTTTTCCCTCTCTCTCTCTCACTCACTTTCTGTTTCCCCCTCTCTCTCTCTCACCATAACAGTCTCCATTTCATTACCTTTCTTTCACTATGTTTCTCAGACTCACCGAGATCTCCCCCCGTATCAGCCACATCGACTCTGAGAAGCAGGACCTGCAAAGGTCGTGTGAATTTATATATAAATATATATATAAAAAGATAATAATAAAGAAAAATTCCGTTTACCCTCCAAAAAGTGCAACAGAATAAGTTCCTTGATTGCCTATCTTGATTTTGTATCAACACCTCGTTAGGGCACACCCTTACTCAGCACTGCTTTCTCTGAAAAGTGATACAAACATTGCTTATCTATTTATCTATTTATTTTATTTACTTTATTTATTTATATAATTAGATGACAATACTTCCTGTTGCTGTTAGTTAAAAAAAAAAAAATAAATAATAATAATAATAATAATAATAATGATAATAATAATAAATAAAGACAAGAATGACTGGGGTAACCCCTAGTTATGTTTAAATATTGTCTTCTGAAACTGTCAAACACGCTCTCTCTCTCTCTCTCTCTCTCGCACACACACACACACACACACACACACACACACACACATACTGGCCCCAAATTCAGTGGAGTTAAATTGTGATTGCTAGCTCTCGAACTAGCAACCACACAACTACACAAAAGAGTGATGTCCTACCGCTCATACACTTAATTCCACGGAATTTAGGATTGAGCAGAAACTGTATGTTGTCCCATTGCTCCAATTCTCAAATTGTTAATATACATGTATACATAGGTACATATATATTCATGTGCACGCGCGTGTTTGTGTGTGTGCTTGTGTGTATGAATGAATGTTTCAACATCTGTGTGCACGTGTGTATATGTATGTATGCTTTGTGTGTATGCATATGTGCTTATTGTAATCGCCGTTAATAATTTATAGGACAGATATTTTTCAATTAGTATCCAAAATGATTTTTAAACATATGTATTCTCTCTCCTTTGAATTTTTACTCAGTATATTAAATCTCTCTATCTCTCTCTCTCTCTCTCTCTCTCTCTCTCTCCATTTGGTTGGGAATCAAGCTTCTTACCACAAAACCACTCCTGCACCTCACATTTTTTTCTTTTAATATTATGTGGTCAAGAGAGGAAGGGTTTAATACTGATGACCTTTATCAGGGACTCCAAAAATTATAGAGTTAAAGGGAAGAAGAAATGACAACCAGTTGTTAGCTATGGTATGAAGCAACACATTAAGATATTTTAGTTTGTTTCAGATTGGAGAACAGATCCAAATGCTTGCATCAAAGTGGACTCTGCTAAAGGCAACCACTCAGTGGTGTTGAACTAGGTGATGGATTAAGTCTATCAACTTCAAAGTAGGTACAATCTATCTGACAGGCTTTAGGTCATCTTAAGGCTGTGGTATGACACAACTTACCCTCTGTACTTCACAGTGAGATTGAACCCAGAGCCTTTGGGTTCTTATCTTTTAGTCAGAAGGGTAAGTAGTGTGGTGTTCATGACCTTTCACAGAGCTTCTAAGACCAGTAAGAAGGAAAGAATGTATCCTTAAACTGGAGTCCTTGTCTGAATGCTAGTAACAGAATGGATTTTGCTAAAGGTACTCAAGATACCAACCAGGTGATGATGTTAAATCAGGTAGCTGATTAAGTCTACCAACCAAGTGGGCCACAGCAGCATTTGAACTCAAAATGTAAAGAGCTAAACAAACACCACAAGGTATCTAATCTGCTGCTGTGCATTCTATCAATCCACTGCCTTGCTTTGATACATTTTTTTTTTATCAAACTTGAAAGGATGAAAGTCAAAGTTGGGTTCAGCATTATTTGAACTCTGAGTGCTGAGTGTCAGGTCAAATACTGTGAAGTGTTCTACCCAACACTCTAACAAGTCTACCTGTTTGCTCCTTTAAATTACATATGTAACATGTGCATACAAACTTTAAAACTAGTAAGAGAACATTTTTAAGGGAGAAAGGCTCAACTGTTTCAAAATATACATTCCTACCTACATTTTTAATTTACATTACCCATAATCATTTGTGTACTTAGTTATGTGGCTAATCGTTTAAGTAATTGTCTGGAAGAGGTGTGGAGGGGGTTAAGTGGTGAAACAGCATTGAAAATGTCTAATCAATCTTTTACTATTGTTTGTTTTATCTAAATTACAATGATTGAGCTTTGTTTCTTTATAGGAAGATTTTCAAAAGAAAACTAATATAATAAAAAAAAAACGTTTCTATATTTTTCAGCAAACATTATCGACTTGACTTGTTCAAAATGTCCAGCAACAGGCATAAGATGTATCGCAGCCAGACGGGCTGTTGCATCTGTCGCGTGAAATCTTCTAGCTCTCGCTTTACAAGCAGTGAGCGTTATGAAAGAGACTTTCGGCGGTGCTTTCACGTGGCCAACAGATCAGGGGATATCTGCAATGCGTGCGTGCTTCTTGTTAAACGATGGCGGATGAGGAAAGATAAAGATCGACATTGGGAATATGTAAGTCATGATATTCTATTTCATTTCAAAACATATTTTTTCACACATTTATTTTCATTAGCTTTAATACACTATTTTAGAAATAATATGTTTCTGTGAATATTCTTTTATATTTTCACTCATTTCAATCATTAGGCAGTGGCCATGCTTGAGACTCACTGGCTTGGTATCAAAAGACCTGCCAACTTGGTATCTTCTGGAACATTTCAGCTCCCTGACTTGTAACTGCTAGGTTTAGGGATTTGAAACCTCTTGGTTTTCTAACTTAGTATCTATCTCCAGCCATACTAGCCTGGTACCTATGCTTACTGCTGTTTTTGTAGGCTGTATATAAGAACTGATGTGTATCGGTCCATCCAGTTTTAAAGTTATAACGTGCAAGTTAATGGAATTCTACAAGCCATAATGATCTTATGCAATGCTTGTTCAATATTCCAGAAATAGCAGCTAAAGCTCCCTCAAATCCAAATAGTCATCATCATCATCATCTTTACAGCCACTTTCCATACTGGCATGGATTGGACTGTCTGGCATGATCCAATGAGTCAGAGGATTATCTCTTGCTCCAATGCCTTTGTCTTGGCATAATTCCTACAGTTATGTTAAAAAGAGGACACATGAATTGATATAGACCTAGATATAATGTATCTAATCAAGGTTGGAACGTCTAAACAATCAGGGTTGATCTGGGTCTAAACAACAACAATCAATTTAATCGGCACCCATTAGTTTTCTTTACTTTGCACTTGGTCATTTTTGTTAAACAATGTTTACATACTGATACAGAAGGAATGTAGTTAATCAGTTAACTGATCCTCTCAACCATGGCAGAATTTCAGTTCAGAATTGAAGGGAGGTAACTAAATACGTTTTAATTATATCATAAAGACAATCTGATACTTTTATGACTCTCTGCCAATAACTGCTTCAATAGTAATAATAACAATTTCTCATATAGATAAAAGAGATGTAACTAATACTACAAGGTATTTTGTCATCATGATCAGAAATCCTTTTAGAAAACTGACCTTTGGATGCTTGCTCATGGACAATTTCAGATCTCTTTTTTTATCACGTGTTCAGAGTTATTAATGTTACCTCCTTTTCTCCAAGTCCTTTTCCAGTCATTTTAAGTCAATTTGTTTTAATGCTTTTTTGTGTGTTTTCTGTTCTTTTGACCTATTGTCTTGAAACCAAAGATGGTCATTTTTCTTCTAGCACTGACTTAAGCCACTCAAGCTGTTATCGTTTGGTTTGGGTTTAAAAGTTCAAAGTGGACTAAACTTTTCATATTCCACCAAACAGATAACACCTTACATAGGTGAAGACATTCTTTAGCTTGGGGTACCAGTGTTTCTCATTACTCTATCTACTGTCTTCAGTGCTTGACATTTATATAGTGAACCCATTTCTCGTCACCAATCACTATTCAGTCCAAAAAAGGTTCATTTGTGAGACATGACAGCAAAGAAGAGCACACATTCACTCACTGCATGCGATTAGACTCAGAAAGTTTGTGAGGAACCCATTGACTCAATTTGCTGACTTTTCCAATGGCATACAGGTGTCAATGAATGGTTGAATGACAAAATCCAAGCTTCTCTGCTAGTTCCTCAATGGGATTTTGTTCCATGAATTGCAGGACGTTCTTGTCAAGCTCTACAGATCTTCCAAGACAAGGCTCATCTTCTAGGCTGTAGTTTCTGGCTCAGAATTTCTGGAACCACCGTTGACACTGGCTTATACTTATTGTCCAATACCCATATACTGCATTCATATTCCTCACACTTTCTGTTGCATTGTTATCTTCATTGAACTCATAAAGCAAAATATGCCAAATATGCTCCTTTGTCACTTCCATTATAGCTTTGAAAAAATAACTGTTAAAATCGAACTGTCCTCTTCAAAACATGCACCAAGAATAAGCACAAGGTAAAATTAATACCTGCTTTTATAGCGAGTTGATACAGGTAGTTTATCCCGTCCCCCTCCAACTTTTAGTTCATGCAATTGAAAAAACTGCATTAATTATGGAATGACCCAATATGTGTATATATATATATATATATATATATATATAATGCATGCACAGAATGTTTGTTTTTTTTAATTGTTTTTTATTGTTTTTTTTCTGACTATTTTCAGGTGGTTGATCTCCGCTTAAATCCAGGTGCAAGGTCTATATTAAAAAGAAAAAAACGCCAGACCAAAGTAGACAACCAAACTGGAGAACCTCGGAAACATGGAGGTAAAGCATTTATTGACTCCTATATTGCATCTTAGAAGAAAGCAATGAATAGCAGTTTAATTTCAATGACCTTTTGTCAACACTTGTTGTAAGAGGAAAGACCAGCGTAGAATGACATAGATATCATAGTTCATCTAATATTGATTTCAAATTTTGGCACAAGGCCAGCAATTTCGGGAAAGGGGGTAAGTTGATTCCATCGACCCCGCAGTTCAACTGGTTCTTATTTATTGACGCCCAAATGGATGAAAGGCAAATTTGACATTGGTGGAATTTGCTGTCTTATTATTTCTACAAAACCGAAGCTTCATACTTGTTTTAAAATGTTTGAAAAATGTCACAGGTGCCCTTGTATTGTGGTAAGTTCTTTGGCTGAAAGGAATTCATCTGCTTTGGTTCTCCAGTTTGTATCGTTAACTCTGCTAAAAAAGGGAATTAAAAGATTAAATGTAAGCTAATTACTATTGATGTCATGTCATTCATAACATAATTTTTACTCTCAACAATTCTGTCCTTGTAGTTGCATGTAGCTGCGATATCTGTGAAGGAATAAGGTCAGTGGGACACATAGTTGCCAAAAGACGAGAACGGAAACGGCGAGAGAAAGAAGAAGCATTGATGGAAAGTGATGGTCACTACTGGCGAATGTAAGTGTTTTGTTTGTGAAGGAGGGTGACACTCAAGTGGCACAAGGGTTGAAATTTAGACAACTAAGCATTCCTATAAGCATAGGAATTTCAGCCATGTTCATCTCATATACTATAGGCATTGTGCAACCTGAACCACATTATCCAATGTATCTTTCCTTTTCTAAGATGGTAGGGTACAATTTGAAAGAGATTTGGCTGCTATTTTTAACAAGTGGCTACATAAAGGTTCCTTCTCTTGTTGGTTGGAGTGGTATGATGTTTGTTAAAATAACATTATGTCTCTACAGGATTGTTATCTATCTGATGGTCATGGGACACCTCTGAAGATTTCTTCTTAAGAAAGTCATCTTAATTTGTTGGGGTGGCTATCTTTTTCTCTAAGCTAAACACAACAGAAAATTTGAATTCATCCCATCATCTTAACAAAGTACCTGTCAGTTTTACATTGTTGTCACAGGATAGATAGCATCTACACAGTTGCTCACCTGGCTTACAAGATTGCCTCTAGTGTGCTAATAAAAGGTGTCACTACAGAGCTAACAAATGTGCCTCTACAGAGCTAAAAAAACATGCCTCTACTGAGCTAACAAAGGTGCCTCTACAGAGCTGATAAAGGTGCTTCTACAGAACTGACAAAAGCGTCTCTAATGAACTAACAAAATGTGCCCCTATTGAACTGACAAAGATACAACTACTGCTACTGAGTTAATAAGAATCAAATCTCCTTCAAAGATACATTGGATAATGTAATCCAAGTTGTATTATCCCAGGAATTGTCATAAGTAGAATGTGTTTGAGTATAAGATCAGCTTGGTGAAAGCTGGCTTGGGGCTGAAATAACAACAGCACCACTACTCCTCAACCACCTGCCCTCAAGTTGAGTCCACTTTGTTGCAAGCATTCAGGCCAGGTTTTTGGTCTGAGGATAACTTCCTCCACTCCTCCCACCAGCCTCAAAGGCTCTGAAAGAAAAAGCTCATGAAATCAATATGCAAGTGGCTGAGAACTCCACAGACATGTATATCCTTAATGTAGTTCTCATGGAGATTCAGCAAGGTACAGAATGTGACAAGGCTGGCCTTTAGTATCACAGGTACAACTCATTTTTGCCTGATGAATAGACTGGAGCAACGAGAAGTAAAGTGTCTGGCTCAAGGACACAATGCACTGCTGGGAATCAAACTTATGATCTTATGATCATGAGCTAAATATCCTAACCACTAAACCATGTACTGTCACAAGCAAACAATAAAAATAACATCTAGTCCCCTCAGAACAAATGTAACATTTGAAAATTTTAAAACTGATTTTCATATTTTGAAACTTCTCATGTATGTATTGCTTTTATTTTAATGTTGTTAGCATTCACCATCATTTGATACCCAATTTTTTTATGCTGTATGAGTTGCAATAGTCTCATAATGTTTCTTGCATGGATTTTACAGCAAGATATCCTTCCTGTCACCAACCACTTTATAGTGCAGATTACAACTTATATACTTTATAAACTATTTATACAAACATTTATAATTCCTTTCTTTTTGTTTGTTTCTTTTAATTCTATTTTCTCTTCATTTTTTCTTGATTTCATTACAGTTATATGATTCCATGTGGGTGTGGTCCTGTTTTAATAGGACGAGCCAATGAAATAATGGTTGATGAAGGTTTAATGAAATGGTGCAGGAAACCTGGTTGTTACATGGGCAATAGTTCTACTGACCAAGAGAGCAGAACTGGAACGAGAGAGTCTTCTTTAGAAATAATTAGTGACAGTGCAGCCAGTGCTAGCAGCAATGAAATGGACTTCTAAAAACAACAAAAATTCAGGTTCCCCTCCCTTCCTCTCCCCCTTTCTGCCTTCCCCTTCAAATCCACCGACACTACCCTCGCTACTCCTAATCGGGTGTATTGCTAGCATGTCTTGTAGGTCACAGAAACTAACCACTACCATACAACTCTCACCGTGGCTACAAAGCAAATCTGTTGCAACAACATAGAAAAATAAGCTCAATGGCAATGTATGATTTTTTTTTTGTATGATATGTGTGTGTATGAGAGAGAGTGTATGTGTATATGTGAGTGGGAGTGTATATGTGTGTGTGTATGTATAGCTAAATGAATGTTTTTCTTGCTTGTTTAGAATGTTGCATGAGTAGTCCTGGATCTCAGCCAACTGTTAACAAACACTAAAGAAGCTATTCCAATAGCAGATATTTTCCAAATTTAATTTTTTTTTTTTCCATGGATGAGGGATTTGTTCTGAGAACAACAAAATAAAAAACACAAATCAAAACAACACAAGCAATACAGCACAAACTACAAGCAAAAGAATAGAAAAATATAAGAACCAAATTAACCACAACTTTTTATTTGAAATATCACCACATCTCTCCCTCTTCCCCGCTCTCCCTCTTTCCTCTTTCTTTCTCACTTTTATATTTCATACATCTCATCAGTCATTCATATTTTATTTTTATTTTCTCACGTTTTCTTTCTCATCTAAAAATGACTGACCATTTCCCCATCTATGTCAACAAATTAATTTTTCTCCAACAAGGAAAAAAATTACATATATACATACACACACACATATCTATATATTTTTTTTATCATTCATATTTCAAAGGTAAAAAAAAAAATTATCTGGAAAAAATTTTTTCACATTTTTAAATTATAAAAAAAAAAAGGAAATGAAAAATACAAAAACAGGTTTTTCAAGAAAAAAATTTTCAATCACAAACAAAATACACAAAACAAAAATTTTATCTTTTTTTTAACCTTTGTATGAAATATTTTTTAAATTTCTAAAGTACATCCCATGAAATATGTTTTCTTTCAATAACATCAATTCTTTAGATTCAACGTTGATGTATGATCAAGATTGAAACAAGAAAAGTAAGAAGAAAAAAGGAGAAAAACTTTTTAAAATAGGAAGGAAAAAAACAGTAAGACTTGTTTATATGTTACAAGTAATAATAATACAAAGTGGTGACTAAAAGTGACTTTCTTCAAAAAAGACCAATTTTTAACCAAAAAAATATATATCTCCTACCGTTCCAGTTTTTTTTTTTTCTTTCTGGCAATATTTATGTGATATATATACTTTTCTTAGGTATGTATCAAAACATAACTTTAAACCTAATACTGTATCAATGTTATGTAGATAGGCAGATGTTTAGATGCCCTTATATATATTTGTATGTCCTAATATATACACACGATATATATATATATATATATATATATATAAGCATACATAAATTTTGCATGCATGTTTGGATGTAAGTGCAGATTAGATCTAAAATGTGGAGAGCTATGCTGGGAATAATGATGATGATGATACATACCTATACTCCTATACATATACAAGCTCATATCTTACTAAGTATATGCTTATTTTAGATTAAAGCATAATTATACACACTTTTTGGTATAGATATGTATCAATAATATATATATGTGTGTGTATGCATAAATGAGTACTTCTCTGTGAGTAAAAGAGTGTATGTATGTATTTATGCATGCATGTATATATCTATGTGTGTATATTTATGTACAGATGTATATGTATTAATATATGTGTATGTTTATATGCATGCCAGTATGTGAGTGGTTCAATGTGTTGTTGATTTTTTCCCCACCTTTTATTTATTGTTTGCATTTATTTTGAATACAGTTTATATACACATGATGATGGCTGTCTACTCATGTCTGATCCTGACCACTTTCTCTATACACACACACACACACACACACACACACACACACACACACACACACACACACACACGTGTGTGTGTGTGTGTGAGACAAGCTTTATGGTACGATTGTAAGTTCTGATTGAATCAAATCTACTGACTTGCATCAATCAATACCTGCTTCAAACTGCGTGACTTACTTTCATACCTTTTAAGAACTGCATGAATATCACAATCTCCCTTAAGTCTGAGATTATACATACCTCTATATAAAGAACAATAATTACACACACACACACACACACACACACACACACATATATATGACACAAATCTGACATCCTAATTGAACCTGGGTTCACTCATCTTACAATTTATTAACCCTTTTGATACCAACTCACCTGAGACCATCTATGATTCAAACTTCCTGTTTTAAAAGTGATTTAAATTAAAACCTTCCATCAAAATTTCATGTTAATTTATGTGAGTGTATTGCAAGAGAAATATGTTAACAAAAGGGTTAAACGTTATAATGCTTTAGTTTCTTGGTGGGGTTGTCATTTCTTGCAATCTAATCTTTGATGTAATAGAATGAAGAAAAGCAAACAATATGTTTTTTATTCTATCATAGACTTTCATATCAAAAGGAATGGTAAAAAATGTTAGAGCATCAAACAAAATGCCTTGTGGCATTTAGTTACAGCTCTCTACATTCTGAGTTCAAATCCTACCAAGGTTATCTTCTCCATTCATCCTTTCAGAGCCAATAAAATAAAGTAATAGTCAAGTAACGGGGTTAATTTAATTGACTATTTTCTCTCCCTAAATTTCTGGCTTTGAGCCAATGTAAGAAACAATTATTATTATTATTATTATCATTACTACTACTACTATTATTAGAAGGCAGCAAGCTGGCAGAGTCGTTAGCACGCCAGGCAAAATGCTCAGCAGTATTTCGTCTGCCACTGCGTTCTGAGTTCAAATTCCGCTGAGGTCAACTTTGCCTTTCATCCTTTCAGGGTCAATGAATTAAGTACGAGTGAAACACTGGGATCAATTTAATCAACTAGTCCCCTCCCACAAAATTTCAGGCCTTGTGCCTATAGTAGAAAGGATTATTGTTGTTGTTGTTGTTATTATTATTATTATTATTATTATTATTATTATTATTATTATTATTATTATTAATGGTTGTGGCAGTGGTGGCAGGTTTTTAATATGGGTTGCAATTTGGCTCCTAATTTCTTGACAAATTGAGATTTAAAATCTCATTTGCAATCGCTACATTTACACCATTAAAATATTTGGTATATGTGATCTAGGTGTTGTCAGTCTGCCTTTTCAAATCACATGTTCAAATCATACCAGGGTTAGCTTTAACTTTACACAACTCCAAACTTGATTCAATAGGTTCCAGGCATGTAATGATGTTGATTTAATCGACTCTCCCTGCTCCCCTACAAACTT
The DNA here is from genome assembly GCF_046866305.1 of Octopus bimaculoides. NCBI lineage: Eukaryota > Metazoa > Mollusca > Cephalopoda > Octopoda > Octopodidae > Octopus > Octopus bimaculoides. The sequence continues at coordinate 6,475,445 of NC_142948.1, read as the reverse complement.
GAGGCATTGTTTCAATAGAAAAATAACATTATAATTATCATTATTAATTTTTTTTGTTTCTTCTACATCTTCCTCCTCCTCCTTTTCCTCTGCTTACTACTATTACTACTGCTACTACTACTACTTCTACTACTACCACCACCACTACCACCACTACTCTACCTCTACTACTTCTGCTACTACTAGTGACATTGGTGTCAATTTTGCGTCAGTCCTTACTGGTTTGATAAAAGAGAATACCTGTCATGTATCTAGGTCAATATAATCAACTTGTATTTCTCGTTAAATGATGCGTGGGGTTAGTCATTAGAGTAGGATTAATGGTAAACTAACTTTACCGCCTGGTTTTGATTCCTTGCTGAATCTATGAAGCTGATCCTGTCATTTATCCTTTGGAGGAATGGCTTGAAAGCTACGATTTATTGCATCCATTGTTTGAATATCTTAAGATTCATGTCTATGTAAAAATATTCATTATCAACACAAAGGTCCAGTGACAAAGAGAGAGGTAAGGGAGATGAATTCTCATCAAATGTGAGATTTGATCTTTCTTCAATTAACGTAACAAATTTATCTGCAACTCTAAATACATGGAAGAAATATTTGAAGGAGCCCCGTACCTCTTATTACTTTTCTGTATGTCTCCAATATTTTGTGACTCCTTAAGGGAAGTCATTTATTAAGAGAACCAATATACCACTGTAAAAGTTGCAATCCAATGACAGATTTGTGATACCTGTTTTGGTGTTCAACTGTTCCAGTGATCAAGCTTAACTATGGGGGGAAAGTTGCAGAGGGTGGGAGGTTAATAGTAGCATGAAAATAAGCACCAGTGTTATATTGAGTATAAAACTTACCATTTTGGCTAGTTGAAAGAAATCACTATTATTATTGTCCAAAAGTAAATCTCTTAATAATAATAATTATTACTATGGCAACAGATTAACAAATTCATTAAAGCATCATAAAGAGCCAGATGTATGCATTATGGTGTGCACAAAAAAATACAAATATTTCCTTATTATTCACTAAATATAAAATCATCACTATAATGAAAGATTGACAGAATAGAGCTTTTGGAAATTGCCATAGGGTTTTTGTTGTTCTTTACATTCTGATTTCAAATCCCACCAAGGTCAACTTTGCTTTTCATCCTTCTAAGGTCAATAAAATAAGTACCAGTTTAGTACTCGGGTCTATGGTTCAATAATTTCCTTCCCTACAAATTTCAGGCCTTGTAACTATATTAAAAACTATTAGTAGTAATGGTAGTAGTGGTGGTGGTCATAAATGTGCAGTTCTGTTTTTGTAAGAACTGAGTTTGTAACTCAGTTTCATTTTTCAAATGGAATTTATTTATGCAAGTGATATTTAGTATGCTCTTAAAACTGGCATGATCATACCCCAATACTCCATATCCTGCTCATCCTAAAATCGCAATATCTATATTAGAAGCATTATTATTTCAGTTGATAGAACTGTGAGAATGGAGGACCAGAAAAACCTTATGGTATTTAGTTACATTATATAACATTCTAATTTTGAACCCCTGCTTTTCATCCTTTGCATCAATAAAAAAAGGGGGCTAGTTAGACACTGGGATTGATTGTGCTCTTTCCCACCAAGATTTGAGGCCTTGTGCCTATGTTAGGAACCATTATTAATATTAAGAGCATTGGAATAGTTGTATTGGTAAAAGGTCAGAAAAATTGTCTTTTCACAGTTGCCAGTTTTAACTTTGCCTTTCATCCTTCTGTAGTTCCAAGTAAGTTCCAAGATATGAGCAGTGGGGGTGATATGTATGCTCTTAAAAAAAGAAAGAAAAATGTATGTCACTGTTAGAACAACAGAGCATCACATAAAATACCTTGCTGTATTTGTCCTACCCTTTTATATTCTAGGTTCAAATCTTCCCCAGGTTGACTTTGCCTTTCATCCTTTGATAAAATAAAGAACCTAGTAATTATTAGGGTTGATTAAATTAACATGTCTCTTTCCCCAAATTTCTGAGTTCAAATTCTGCTGAGATTGACTTTGGCTGTCATCCTTAAAAGATTGATAAAATAAGTATCAGTTGAACAGAGGGGTTGATGTAATCAACCTACCCACTCCACTAAATTTCCAGGCCTTGTGCCTATATTAGAATGAATCATCATTATCATTGAGTGAGAAAGCAGCGCATGCCCTCAAAGTGACACTGGGGTACAAATACACAAAGCCCAATATATCCATCATGACTACCCGTCTGATAAGGGTACATCAGGCACATGCCTCACAACCATATGTACATGATATGGTGATCTCGTATCAAGATAAGCAATTATTGTTGGGGACAGCTGAATCAACAGATTTAGGCTATTTAGTTTTGTCATCTCTTTATTCTGAATTCAAATTCTATCCGTCAATTTTTCTCTTTTGTCCCTTTGTGTGTGTGGTGGTGGTGGTGGAATGGTTATAGATAAGTTTAATCATCAGGCATGTACTAGAACAGTGGGTTGGTGTTAATCACTTATATCCCTTCTGCTACTAATGTGTTTGGGTCCAATACAATATATAAATATTATTTCATTTCAAGAAGAGGGACCACTCAGTTTCATTGACATTCTGGTAATATCATACATAGATTGTCACCTTGGATGTTTCAGTGATGTCATCTACCTTTTGGCTTCTTTCTCTAAATTTACATTCCAATTTATCTATGAACAATAATCAGTGTTGGTCATGAAATTTTGTTTGTGGTGGTGTTGTTATTGATGTTGTTATTTTTGTTGTTATTGTTGTTGTTGTTTGTGCTAAAGTCATTGGCAGGTATTGAAAACTGAAAAAAAAAAAAATAATAAATTATCAAACTATAGTAACAAAACAAAAAAAAGTGATTTAAAATTACAAACTAAAACAGACAGGTCTTTGTCATATGTGTATTTCATTGCCAAAATGTGTTGTTTTTTCCTCTCCCCTTCGTTGCACATTACCCCTTCCCTGATATATATGTCACACTTATCACTCAGGTTTCTGTGTTTTTATTATTCATTATTGATTTACATACTAAGTTCACATTTTTATTCTCTCACTCATTTTATCTCCTTCTGCTTATTACTTTTCTTTCTCTGTTTTAAACACATATATACAACACATACATGCATTCACGCATGTATGTGCATACACACACACACACACACATTCATATACCTACACCCTTCACCCTACACTTCCTCATTCTTACATCTATATGCCTTTCTCTTTAGTATCAACTTTTCTCGCATTCATTCGCTCACTCTCTCTTTCTCCACTTCCATATAATTCTTCACTGCCATGTGTGTAGTCAACCATACCTGGGATGAAGGCAGGCATTTCCAGCTAACACCCTCTAAACTGTCCCAGCATAAAAAATGAGCATTGAGTAAAAATTATTTAGTTGTTTAGTGCATGTTGAAAACTGTTTTAAAATTGTGCTTTCAGAAATTTTTTTTTTTTTTCATTCTGATGATGTATATCAGTCAATTTGACATTATTTTAAAACAATCTCCATTATTTTATAGATTTATTATTTTCATATTTTTCACTATTTGATGATTATTTACTTTAGTCAGAGACATCATTTTTATTGTTTGATTGTGAATATATATATATATATATATATATATATATATATATATATATATATATATATATATATATATATATATATATACTTGTATGATAGTTTTCCATATATATTCAATTGTAATTGAAGAAGTTATGAAAGTCTGTTCCTTTGTAATTGCTAAGTATTTTCTTTTTAAAAATTTTCATTTCCTTTACTTGCAATTGCCACTTAAATTTTTTTTTTTTTATATATACATATAACAACATTTTCCCAAAACATATATATATTGGCTAGGACAAATTGTATACATGTGAATGTATGTGTGTTTGTGTGTTATATATACTAACACACACATATACATATATACATCTAAATATGTGTGTGTGTGCATTTGTGTCTATATATACATATATGAGTACATGCATATACTTATGTATGTGTATGAGTGTATGTATGTATATATATATGTATTATGTATGTATCCACCATCATTTTGATGTATCCACCATCATTTTCCATGCTGGCATGGAAAATGGATGTTTTGACAGGATTCAATGGGTTGGAGGACAGCGTCTTGCTCCACTGTCTCAGGCTGGCATTGTCCTTACAGCTGGATGCTTTACCTAATGCCAACCACTTTACAGAGTATACTGGCTACTTTTTTTATGGCACCAGGACTAATGAGGTCACCTTGTAACTTGTTAGACAAAAGAGCCAATTCAACTGAGTGTCAGGATAGGAGAGAGCATGGTTGTTTTATGTGAGATGTTGAATGGGAGGAACCAGGACAAGTGTATTGTGGAGAAGATTCCTGGGTACCTAGCATTATACATGTATGGATGGATGGAATGGTGCCTGGAAGAGAGGTATGGTGAATTAAGGTGTGTGTGTATCAGTGTATCACTATATATAAGTATATATGTCTCCTTTTGAATCAGTCGCTCTATCTCTTTTTGTGTCTCTCTCCACATAAATATATGTATATATATATATATATATATATATATATAATGTACATGTATATTTACATGTATGTGTTTGTACATGTGTGCAAATGTGTGTATACATATATACACATACACATATACATGCATTATACATACATATATGTGTGTGTGTATGTGCATGCATAATTGTTTAATTAGCTTTGTGAATATAATAACATAAATAGTGGAAAGACTATTATTTTCATTTATTAAGTTTTATTAACATTAATCCCACCGGGGTCAACTTTGCCCTTCATCCTTTCAGGGTTGATAAAATTTGTACCAGCCAAGTACTGGGGTCAATGTAATCGACTTGCCCTACCTTAAAATTACTGGCCTTGTGCCCAAATTGGAAACCATTATTATTATTATTATTATTATTATCGATTTAAGGCAGTGAGCTGGCAGAATCATCAGCATGCTAGGCAAAATGCTTAGCAGTACATTGCCCATTTTTATGTTCTGAGTTCAAATTCCACCAAGGTCAACTTTGCCTCTCATCTTTTTGGGATCGATAAATTAAGTACCAGTCAAGCACTGGGGTCGATGTGATCGACTTATCCCCTACCCACAAATTTCAGGCTTTGTACCTTTAGTAGAAAGGATTATTATTATTATTAAGGCATTGAGTTGGCTGAATCATTAACTTGCTGGACAGAATGCTTTGTAGCGTTTCATCTGTCTTCATGTTCCAAGTTCAAATTCTGCCAAGGTCAAATTTATCTTTCAACTTTTCAAGGTCAATAAAATAAGTAGTAGTTGGGTACTAGGTTGAATCTAATTGATTAACCCCTTCCCTTTGTGTCTATAATAGGAAGAATTATTATTATTTATGTATTTATATATTT
>NC_142948.1:6455025-6465025 GCF_046866305.1 Octopus bimaculoides | reverse complement strand
CCCCAAATAATAAACTAGAACATCGAACGTTTTTTTTTTTTTTTTTTGAAGACTCAATCACAGAAGTATGAAAGGAAATGTAAATGTATTTTATTTTATAAACATAAAATTTAAATGGTAAAAAAAAAATGATCAAACATTTTCCTTATAATAATAATAATTACTTTTTGTAACACAATTGCTATCACTGCCCCATTCTTCCTCATTTTTTTTTTCATCCATCCATTTGTAATTTGGTCATCTATTTCTTCATACTCAACATTCTATATTTACAGCAGAATCCTCTTTATAATATACTGCCGTTGCTTGTTCTGTAATGTCAAGAAAGAAATGTATTTTTCCACTTTACAACACTTTGATATTGGTATTTTACTTAGTACCAGTTTAATAGAATACCTAATTGCTCATTTTTCTATCTATATATAGTCTTTGTAATGTTTTGATGGATTTTTTCTATGACTTCCATTTAATTCAGTTTTGTTTTTTTTTGGAGATAAACTTCAAAAACAAAACAATAAATATCTTAAAAGTATCAACGAATTTAGTAAAAAAAAAATGTCACTCTCCTTTGCAAGGAGATAAGAATATTGATTACAAAAAAATGTATTCTAGTTTTGATTTACATTGATCTTCTTTCTCTTGTTCCATCTTTCTTTGTATGCATCTCTCTTTTTTGAATATTCCCAAAGATTTTGCTTCAAACTTTCTGTGAATTTGTCATTATTTCCTTCCCACCTGTGTTTAACAACAATATATGATTTCAGGTTTTCCTTAATAACACCTCATCTTCACCTCATTTTGTATCGTTTTTATGGTCTTTTCATTGTTAATATTGAACATTTGGTTCACTGGTAGAAGATCTGATCCCACCATCTTATATTTATTGATGTAGCCAAAACGCTGCTGTTTCAAAACTTGACTTTATCCATCTGATAATTTTTCCACTCTCAGATAAAAGATGGTATGTTTGTGCCGTATCTACCAGTGACTTCACTGCAATCTAAATTGGGTAAAGTGGTTATCAAATAATTAATTATGAAAAAAAAATTGATATGTCTTTTCAAGCTTTGAAAATAATTATTGTTAAAAAAATTTGTAACAATATAACCCAAAATTATATTGAATTTTTTTCCCCACCATTTATGTGTTACTGCTCTTTGTGGCTATGAATATATCCAGGAAATTGTACCGTTATATTCTTAGTGATTCTAGTCATCGCCATTTTCTCTCTGCAGTATCTAAGGACTTGTTTTTCTTTTTTTAGGCTTCTTATTTTCTTATTTTTGTTTTGGACTTTCTCTCACTAGTTTCTTTGTTTTTTGTTGTTTTTCTGCAACCATGTGAACCTGCCCTTTTATTTTTCTTTTCTGTTTCTCAAGTGTCCATTTCTCACACCATTTTAGCATTATAGTTTTCTGCCACCCATTTAAGTGGTCCCAAATTAAACCATGGCCTCCTGTTCTGTTGGCTATTGTTTTCAGGTCAAGTCTTGTTAAATCTGTTGGTTACTAATTCCATTGCATATCACACTAAACTATTAGTTATCTCCAAGTTTACCGTTGATGAATTTCTCTATTCTATCCCCCACCCCACTTATTTCCCTTCCCTTCCCAGTACCTTTGATGTTTACCTTCACTGAAGATATATGCTCTAATATTAACATTTAGCAGGTCATACACACACACACACACACACACACACACACACACACATTGTACTAAGAGTACCAAAAGGTTTTTGTTTTTACCATTTTGATATTTAAGTGTAATTTGGTTTTTCCGACAAAACATGAAATTAATTTGGTATAGCATTAACTCAGCTAAAGATATATAATAAGCTTATTTACAGCTTTTGTAAGAGTGATCATTTAGTTCTAAATGACAGATGAAACCAGTGGTATTTTTAGTATCTTTATCATCATGACTTATTTAGTGATCTTTCTTGGTTAATGTTGAGATGATTTACAATTTGGTAAAATTAAAACATTTTGTTACTCTAGATTTCTTCTGCACTTAATTTCCCTTTGCTCTCCCTTCACCTTTGTTTTTCCCTACCCATGCCACAAATGCCAAAATGAAGAAGCTTTCTAGCAATACAGTTTATGTACAGAATATTACTGTGAATATTTCTCTGTCCCACTATGGGACTATTATTACCATTGTCACTTTAAATGACACTTTGTTGCTGCCTGTTATTTCTCCTCCTCTTTACGATTACCAATTTTCTGATTTCTTAAAATGATTTGACAAAGATGATAGTGTGGTAGTAGTAGAACCCAGAACTAAATTCTTAGCAGTATTTCATTTTGTTCCTTTTATATGTTGAATTCTAATCCTGTTGGTGCTGACTTTGCTTTTTATCCTTGGGGATGGCAATAAAATATGTACTAGATATGTACAAAGATCAAATCTATTGATTGCATTCCTCTCTTATAAAGGCTACAGATTTGTGACCTTGAACTCATTAATCATTATTTTTATTACCAACCCTCTGTGGAGTCTATAACAACATTGAAATTAATAAAGTGAAACCTTTATTAATACAATGATGTTTGTTATCTTGGGAAATGTCTTTAGCATAAACCAAATATCAGCTTTAGATTAGAAGGATCATGATATCTTGACTGAATAAGGCATCACTCTCACCTCCTGAAGAATCTTTGTTCTATATCTCAACATCTAACTCTCTTCCACGATCTCTGACCAGGCACTGAAAATCCCTTGCTCCCCTTTAAAAGCAGCAAACCCAGCAAGAACAGATAAAAAGGGGATGGGTAAGGGAGTGCCAAGGAAACTAGTGATTTATATGATTTGATCACTTGAATGACCAAGTCATATAATTAATAATTTATATCATTTGGTTATATAAATTACACAAGTTTAGTAGAATAAATACAGAAGGAAGTTTCATTCTGTGGTTTTATATTTTGTTATTTCAAAGATTTTCCTCTTTGTCATATCCTGACAGTCCCAGATGCTAATACTTCTACTCTGAGGAGTGAATGGATGAAGGTGTTCTAATTTTTTTTATCCATCTAGCTCTTAATTTTTTTTTGTATATCGCTAGTACATTTATTGCAATAATAATTGTGACGCTTGTTATTTTTTTTTTCATTAGTCCCTAAGGAATTCTGAAAAATTATTATTGTTAATTTATTTGAAAAGATAGGGCTTTTTTTAAATCTCCCCCTACCATCACTTAAGACTGTTATTTATGTGGTAGGGTGCTCGTAGTGCAGGTGTTATAGGTGTCTGTGTGGTAGGTGCCATAGTACAGGTGCAAGCATTCAGCATACTTAAACATAATTAATGCCCTTGGGTAAGGCTTAACCATCACAATCTCCCATTTCTCTTCCCTTTCAATATCAACTTGAAGCACCTTACCTCTGTATGAAATGATTGTTACAGTTATCATAGCCAGGTGAGTGTTGTAGACTAGTTAAGCCCCCCAGTGTGCCAAGATTGTGGTGTAATCTCAATTCATGATAGAAGCCTGTACTCTTCACATCATGTTGTTATTGCTCTTGTTGGGAAATGCATGAACATCCCATCCCATTCCCTCCTTTGTAAATACAAAGCCTTGAGGCAAGCCAAAAGGAATTATTACTATTATAGCTGTGTTTTGTTGGCAGTAGTAAGTCTTTTGATAAACTGAGTCTGATTTGGTTTTTATGCATAATTAAAACATATTTGCTTAGACATCCTTATACCCATGAGAAAGGCATGACTGCCACAACCTTTCATTTTGTTTTCTACTGTAGTTTCTGAGGCTGCATGTCTAAAGTATAAACCGTTATTGATTAAAATGTGTAATAGCTAAGTTGATTAAAGGACGGGAGTTTTGATTCTCAGGTTGTGAGTTTATACTCTACTATTACTACTACTACAAACTATTACTACTACCTACTACTACTACTACTACTACAACTACTACTGCTACTGTTACAACTATTACATATCCCTTGTATTTCACAAATTGTAATTTAATTCATAATTATTTATTAATCATTTTTTTTTTTAAGTGTTTTCCTTTCATTGAAAAATTCTTTTTTTAAATTTTTTTTTTTATCACAGTTTTCTTTTTGTTTTGTTTTTGTTCACGGTCATTTTTGAAAATTTGTTTATTTGGTTGTCTGATTATGAGAGATGGAATGTCGAAAATCTTAATGATGTGTCATCATAAAGAAAGAAAGTAAAGAAAACACAAAAAAACTGCATGTATTCATGTTTTACAAGACATATCATTGAGTGATAATTACAATTGTGGAATATTTTTTTTATTTTTGTTTTTATTGTATTATTTTACTTTCATTATTTCATTTCTTCTTCTTCCATGAAAGAAAAAAAAGAAAACATTTTTAGAATTATTCTCTTTTTTTACATGATCCCCTGCTGCTCCGCTTTCTCTTCTTTGTATCCAGACATAACAAGCGAAGAGAAAGGAAATAAAAAAGTCATTAAATCACTCCACATTCTCACCTCCACCACCACCACCACCACCTCACAATTTCACATGTATTCATTCAATCATTAAATTTTACCAAAAGTTTTTGCTGCGGCAAAACACTCTTAGACATCTGCTCTCAGTCAAGATATTTTACTGTTGAAAAATGGTGGAGTTGTGGAGGGATTGGTCAAAGGATAACCATTATTAACTTTAGAAATTATTATTATTAGATGACAGCAAGCTGGCAGAATTGTTACTGCAGCATTTCTCCTGGTTCTTTACAGTCTGAGTTCAAATGCCACTGTGGTCGACTTTGCCTTTCATCCTCTTGGTATCAATAAAATAAAGACCAGTCAAGTACTAGGGGCAATATAATTGATTCACACTCTCCCTCTAAAATAATAGTAGTTATTATTATTATTATTATTATTAGCTTAAGGGTGGTGCAGAAATTTTAAAAGGTTAGACTAAATGCCTTACAGAATTGGCAAACCTATTCCACTATTAGGTTTTATTTTCACTGATTCAAAATAGTGCCAAAATTCTTTTAGCAAAGTATTAAAAAGTTAAACAAATTAAAATAAAAGAAATTATTAATATCAAAATGGCAAAAATGACAATTGATAGATTAGAGGACAAAATGCCTTGTTATATTTTATGTTTTGAGTTCAAATTCTGCCTATGTTTTGACTTGACCATTCATTCCTTGGTGGGGTGGAGGAGGAATGTAACAATAAAATATGTACAAGTGAAATAATAAGGGGAGGGGGTGGATTTAATTAACTATACCTTATGTCTACAAATTTGTAGTCCTGTGCCTATGTTAGATATTATTATTATTATTATTATTATATCATTATTAGGTGGCAAGCTGGGCAAAATACTGAACAGTATTTCGTCCATCTTTACATTCTGAGTTCAAGTTCCACTGAGGTTAACTTTGCCTTTCATCCTTTTGGGGTCAAGGAAATAAGTACCAGTTGAACACTGGGGTCAATATAATCGATTTTCCCTGCTCCTAATCATTCTTGGCCTTGAGCCAGACTTTGAAACCATTATTATTAGTAGTATTATTATTATTAAGGTGGTGTGCTGGCAGAATTGTTATTACACCAGATGAAAATCTTAGCAGCATTTCATCCATCTTTACATTCTGAGTTCAAATTCCACCAAGGCTGACTTTGCCGTACATCCTTTCTACGTTGATAAAATAACTACCAGTTGAGCACTGAGGTTGATGCAATTGACTTACCCACTTCCTGAAATTGCTGGCCTTGTGCCAAAATTTGAAATCATTGTTATTATAATTAAGGTGGTGAGCTGGCCAAATTTTTAGCAAGTTGGACAAAATGCTTAGCACCATTTTTTCCAGCTCTTTACATTTTCAGTTCAAATCCTGCCAAGGAAAATAAAGTACCAGTCAGGTACTGGAGTTGATTTCCCCCTCTCCTCTAAGTTACTAGCCCTGCACTAAAATTAGAAAGAATTATTATTATTATTATTATTATTATTAGGGCAGCATATTGTTAGAAGCATTAGCATGTCAAACAAAATGCCTTGCAGTTTTTCTTCTGGTTCTTTATGTTGTGAGTTCAAATTTGGCCAAGGTCAACTCTACCTTTTATCCTTCTGGGTTCAAGTACTGAGGGGGTTAACATAATCAACTGTTCTCTGGCCCCAATTTTCTGAACTTGCACCTATTTTAGAAATGAAAATAATAATAATATCAAAATGGAAAAGTGGCAGAAATCATTAGAGCATTGAACAAAATGCTTTGTAATATTTAGTTATGACCTTGTATGTCCTTAGTTCTGATCCCACCTGGGTCGATAAAATGCATACCAGTGCGGTAATGGGGATGGATTTAATCAACGATACCCTCCACCTCAAAATCTGTGGCCTTGCGCCAATGTTAGTAATTGTTATTATTTGTTTTTAAAGGAAATGGGCTCCAGTCACTAATTTAATTATCTGGAGCACCATCGTCATCATCATTATTATTATTATTATGATTATTATTATTATTATTGTTACTATTATTAATAAAGATGTTGCCAAATTTACATGATGTAACCAACCATCCCTCATAAATTGCTAGTCACTATGTTTCTGACAACTTACAACCGAGTGTCGATTAGTTAGTGTGGATGGTTAAACAACTGACTGCTCCGTAAAACCCTAAAATTTTAACTGGTTTATAGTTCAATATCTTATCAACAGTCAGATAAAGATGCATTCCAGCAATGTGAAGTTGTACAGCCACTCCATTACTGACCACCCATTGCAACTTCTACTGTCTAGAACTAACAGTGAAAAAACTTCCTACACGATCACTCAAACTGGTAGAAATAGCAGCTAAATATCTCTCAAACCATACCCTAATATCTTTAAAAACAAAAACAAAGCTATACTGGATAATGCAGTTATCTTAGATATACAATGTCTGTCAAAAAAAGCCAGGGTGGTCACAGTCGGATCACCTTTTGATTATATCTTGTTCAGCATTATCCTAAAGCTAAACAACAACTACTACTGACTGAATAGTTTTTTTTTTAATTATCTTTTTTCTTTTGTTTTTATCTTTTATTTTATATAAATAACGACTCACAGAATATATTTTTCCACAAGTAACAAATCCTAGACTATAATTTTTTTTTTCTTTTGTTATAAATGAGTTGTAATTCTCATTGTCTGTTTAAATCCCTCAGCTCGAAGTATTTTTATGGAAAACTCCTGTCCTAATATTTTTGTTTCTATTTCTATCATATTTGATTTTAAAATAATCATCCTTGGAAATCCATCACCAAACTTTTTTTTTTTTTTCCTAATTCCCCATCTATGTTTTTGACTATGATAATGTGGTTTTAGTTATAAGCTTGTTACAAAATTTAGAAAACATTTAGTCAGCCATATGCATATACATATGATGAGAAGGCCTCCCTGCCCCTCCTTTGTAACTCATTGGGTGGTAGAGACACCACTTAAAACAAAAGTTTCCATGTAGTGTATCTTGGGACAAGTCAATTTAGGGGAGCCATTCCTCTTCAAGCTATATACTCACAGAAGGAGCTGAACCCAGCACAGCAAACTAATGACATGCTCATCAGTTTTAGTATGCTGCTGTCACCAACCATGGCAAGTTGTAATTACATTGTTGTACCTATTTACAGCCAGATGGCTTAGGCCTTAGGAGAATTGGCATGGCCACCAATCACAGTGTCCGTGATAGGATACAAACTGCTGACTTTTCAGCTGGTGGTCTGGTATCCTTATGACTCAGCTTTCTGTACCCCCACACATAGACACACACATACACATACACACGCATGCATACATACATATAATATATATATAATATATATATATATATATATATATATATATATATATATTCTTTCTAAAAAGACCTTAAGTAGCAAATTGTGTGCCAACTCTTGATATATTTTTTCATACTGACAAAAATCATGTGAATAAGATCTTTAATTCTGGTGAATGTATGTTTTAATTGAACTCTAAATGTTAATTGTTACAGCTATGTGAAGTTTTTAGCAATTCCTTATCACATTCCTCTAATGAGAATTCCCCAGTCTTTGAGAAGGTTGAAGCACTTCCATTAAAAAAGATAAGACTGCTGGCTAAAATTCCTTCAAATGCCATCTCCTATTCAAAAACCAATTTTATCATGAACTCTCATCATTTCTAAACTAGCCAATATTTCCTTAATAGAATTGATGTTGGGGCTGGTAAATTTGGGGAGACAGAATTCTTTATATATATATCTATATATATTTTTTATCTCTGAAAATTCCAGCATTCAGAAATATTCAGTTTTCTTTTTTCTTTTCTTTTTTTTTTTTCAATTTTTCCCTTATGACCATTAAATTTCTTTTTTAATTTTTTTTTTTTTCAAACCCAGTCCTTTCATTACTTTTATTTTTTTAGAAACAAATATTTCTGGAATTTCTTGCCGTCCATGAGAGTTAAAGAAATTCTCCAGTTTGAAAGATTTGCAAAAAAAAAAAAAAAAAAGAAAGAAAGAAAAAAAAATTACAAAAAAAAACAAAAAAAAACCTACCCTTTTTAAATAATACAACTGGTTGCTAGTCCTTTGTGAGGTCCTGATCTGTTTTCCATCAAAACTTCTGTTCATGAAAAATATTTCGAGCTTTCCATGATGTGTGAGATTTGTACAAAAAAAAAAAAAGAAAAAATGGTATGTGTTATTTATTTGACCTAATTTAAATGTTTTTGTTTTAAGTTTATGAAAACTACCTCGTTTTTTGTTACTTATTGTCCAGTTTTTGATTTTTTTTTTTTTAGGTTGACCCAGGGAATGTTCTGTCAACATTCTGGTTGTGAGGGTCAGCCTATAACAATATGTATTGATTCTATTAATATTAACATTCACACCATTGTCATACCATTACTTATTCACACCAATGTCGAACTTATTTTATTTTTCTTCTCTTCTTCTCTATTTTATTAATTATCAAAAATAATGTCTATTCATATTTCACCTTCCCTAACATATAGATGTTTAATTATTATTTTTTTTTTTTCATCCTTCCACCTGGGACCAGCAGAAGAAGAGAAAGCTTCACTCATTTAATGTGTGCAACTTTGAAAACTTTACAAATAAATACATGAATACAAACATACATATATAATGATAAGAATAGATAATCGTTGAGAGAACAGGAAAAAATTCTGTTTTTGGAACAGTGAATCTCAAAGCTGGAAAGCTTTAAATAATACTGTATAACTATTTGCGTAAAAAGCTCTTTGGATAGAAAAGTCAAAGGTTACCTGTTATGCTTACAGAAAATATGGGTGCATGTCCCATAGGCAGCCTTCAATTTTTTATATATCCAGAAGGGTTTTTTTACCCAATATTTACACGCTATTATAGTTTTTCTGCTTTGACGTTCTTCCGATTCATGAATTGTAAGTTCCCATGTGTGTTATTGATAACTGTACATTCATTCTTGGTGTGTAAATAAACTCTGGTTAAACCACAGGCCTCTTTCTGTCTAACTGAAGGACAAACCTTAGAACTAGTTTCAAAGCTCGTCAAGCTGTCCTCATATTTGCCTCACAGAGAGTGCTCTGCAGCTTAACAACATGATCTGTTTATACAGCAAGGCTGAAGGTATATATTTATTAAACATCTGAGCTTATAATTATTGATACATATGTTATCTTGGAATTTTAGTTATTTTATATATATATATATATATGTATATATATATATATATATATATATATATATATATATATATATATAGTATATATATATATATATATATATATGTATATATATATATGTATATATATATATATATATATATATATATATATATATATATATATATATATATATATATATATATATATATATATATTATATATATATATATATATATATATATATATATGTAATATATATATATATATATATATATATATATATATATATATATATATATATATATATATAGTATATATATATATATATATATATATATATATATATATATATATATATATATATATA